>NC_052017.1:65305300-65592800 GCF_015832195.1 Motacilla alba alba | reverse complement strand
GCCGCATTTTCCAAGCTTCTAAAATAAACTAATTTTAAAAATCATATTGCCTTTAACTGTTTTGTCCAACTCCACTTATTAGTAACCACTAGAAGCACTGGCTGAAAAGCAAATTCTTGCAAATACTGAAGTTATTTCCTCAGTTAATATTTATTTTGCTTGTATCCATAGAAGTACTACATGGAAAGAGTGTGCACACACAGAATAACTCTTGGCTTCATTTTCCTGCCAGCTATCAGACAGCATTGCTCATGCACAAATCTTTCAGTATTTAATAGTCATAATGCAGAAGCATCTACTGATTCCAGTTAGGAACAGGAAATTTTATGAGATGTCATGCAAAACAAAGATTATCACTGTTCTGCCACAAAGAATTTATAGTTGGACAGATTGACAGGCTAACTATTTCTGCACTAGTTGTTATGTGAAATGTATTTCTTAATCTTATTCTAGTCACTCCTTAATGCAAATATGACACTATAGGTAGCTCTATGCAGTAATGTAGGGCACTCTTGGAGCAATTGCAGAACAGTGCTGTACTTTAGCAGCTACTGAGGCAAAACAGTTACTTTCTTTTAACAGGGTATTTTTGTAGTTTGATGGGGTAGGGTGATATTTCATTGATCTATTTTATTTCCGTGGAAAGTTACATGATAGTATTAGTCAACCTGAATACACTTTAAAAGACAATTCTTTTTCAGTTCAAAAGAAAAGTTAGCTAACATTAACAACAATATTCATTTTGACTGTCTTCCTAATGGAAACAATTTTACATTTGGTTTCAAAATGCAGCAATATTTTTGAGATGTGACCCTTCATCAATACATCTTTCCCCAAAGGAGGTGACATCATAGTGATTTGCTTGTGCTTGGTTCACATAACACTTACTCTTAATAATGACAAAAAGGCTTTTCTAGTTCAAGAAGTATGGGGGGAAATCAATTTTAAAATCTTTATGTAGCACTCTTGGCCATGATCAACCCCTTGAATCCTTCTTGAGAGGCACATGAAGAAAGAACAGGTTACCTTTGAGGCAAGTTTAGTATTTAAGCATTCTTTAGGCAACCTGCATTGCTGAGAGAGAACAGCTTTCCCTAGGCTGAGCAGAGACTGAGATGGGATCAGAGCTCAGGAGTAATGTTTCCCAGTCACATGCGACCACAGGTTCTCTTCTGTAGCCCACTAAAGGCCTCTGGCAACCTGAATTCCCCAGATGAGGCAGTAGAGGTTGCTCCTTCAAATATCTCCTTGATGCCAAGGATGTTTCTATGGTAATTCTGCATTCAAAGTTACTGGTTCGTGTTGCATGAGAGGCTAAACAAGGGCCCAAGGAAATGAATGAACCTGTCTAAGGTTGTGCATACCCAGGGGGCTTCCATAATTTTTGGGTGCACAGAAATACAAAGACGGAATAATGACAATGTTGTGCTGCACTTCATTTGTTGAAGTACTTCAATACCTTGCTCACAGATGTGTGCATGTGAATTTAATCAACCGAACTCCTCGTAGACAGCAGAGATTATTTTGAGAGATTATTCCTGCTTCTGCTACAGGAAAAGAAGCATCAGCCTTTCATAACTTTTTGAATACAGGGAGGTGTGTGGACATGCATACACCAACATGTATTTTGTTACATATTTGGTACATATACAGGGAGAGCACATACCCCTCCCTGTATATGTACCAAAAAAAAAAGTGAGAATAAAATTTATCCTCTATATAGCACATTATTTTCATAAAGGATGATTAAAAGTAGACCTGCCTTTTTATGCAGAAAAAAACCCCACACTAAAACCTGTTTGATTGTTCATCTAGATAATCAATTATATAAAAAATTGAAAAACAACAGGGGGAAAGGAAAGCTGGCATGATCAGAAATAAATATTTGGGAAAAAAAAGTGATTTTTCTGTATCCCTTGAAGTCCTAGAATGGGAAAATTTTCTGTAGCTTTTCTTCTTGAATCATATTTTGCTTCCAATCCTAAAATAGCACATTCAACTATTCAATTTACTGTTCAATAATAGTGACTCACATTGCCTTTTAAATGCATACAAGAAAGTTGCATCTTTTTGTTTTCATTTTCCCTGTGTGTTTGTTGCATACTGACATCAAATTCCCTGCAGGCATCCTAACCTTGCAATTGGAGAAACAGCGCTGCAGGGTTTTCCACATGTCTAATACACCTGGATAAAAAGTGCTAATTGTCACCAACTTCCATTAAATGACAGCAGTAAGGCACAAAATATGCTTGATTTGCAGATGCTAGTGCCACTGGGAATTAGCAGCAGATTAATAATTGTGCAGACCTTGAACATTCCCCTGGCACTGCCAGCCTGGGTTTCCAATGCAATGTCAGACTACAAGGCCCTTGTTTTTACATTACTTTCCTGAGGAAATCAGGCTTAGGCATTTGCACTCTTTCCCTGTGTATGTTTGGCTGTCCTACCTTCCCACAATAATTTCTGATCAATCTGAATAAATTTTAAAGGCAAGTAGAGTTTGCAAACATACAGTGTCCTTTGCAGTTTTGTGAAAAACAGGCAGCTAGGTAGATATAATCAAGCCTGAGCCTAAGCGTTTCAAATATCCTGGCTTTTTAAATTCAGGTATTCTTGCAGAGAAATAAACCCTAATTTGTTCTAGTTTTGTTGGCTCTGAACGTAGAAGGGAGATGTGCCATATCACATATTCAGCAGGCAGCAACTTTGCATCCAGCCACCTTCATGGGTCAGGTGACAGACTAGGTTCCCAGTTTGTGGTGATTTTTTTTCTTTTTACAAACCTATCTGCCAAAAAAATCCTTTTTCACCTTGAGGCTTTGAATGGGCATCAGGAGCCAGCTTCTTGCACAGGTTCACCCTTGCTCTTTATTCCTCCAGATAAATTCAGGGGCCAACGCTGTACCTTCTCTCCTCTCTTCTTGTTCTGCTGCTGCTGCTGTTTCCTCTCCACTCGGCGTACACGAGGACACCACCCGTATGGCATGCAAGCTTACTGGCGGCTCGGGTGGCATTGCAAAGCTCATTTCTGCAGGCAGCAACATGATTACGGAGAAGGTGAGGGTGAGGTTGTACAAATGTGTTTCAACACTTCTTTCTTTGTATTTATCACCATGCCATAGCATTCCTGCAGCCTGGCCTGCTGCTGCTCCAGCTGCCTATGCAAACTCCTGATGGAGCGCAACAGCAGGAGCCGCCGGTACATAGCTAGCTGGAGCCGGTACTTCTCCTTTTCCTCCTTTTTCTTATTTTCTAAGGTCTCCATTACTGTTGTGGCCTTCATCCAAATCACATGGCCCAAACTGCAAGAGGCCATGCTGCTCTCGGTGCCGCTCCCTGCCTGCTGCGTGTCAGCCCCTGCCTGCAGGGCCTCGCTGGCCTCTCCGGGCACCCTTGGGACCCGTGGCACCTCTGAACTCAGTTTGCCATTGCAGCAAGGGCTTTTGGCACGCAGGGAGGCAAGGTCCACAGGCAGCAGGTTATCAACTGCTGCAGGGCATGAGGAGGCACCTAAGGATGCATCTACAGCTGCCAGAGGATGCTCAGCCAGCCCAGGGGCTGTCCTCTGTGCCTGGCCACCACAAACCATCTCTGGGCCAGTTGGGGCTTTTAGCTGATCCACTGCCCTGCTGGAGAGGACAGACAGTCTTTCTGGCACTGTTGAGCTTCCCTTGTCTTTATCAAGGCTGTCTAGTGAAGGGCTGGCAGAGCAACCAGGGGATGTTGTTACAGCAACTTGAGTCGGAAATCTGTCTTCATCATCACTGCTGTTTTGGATCTCCTCTTCATCTCTTGATATAACAGTTGCTCTCTCAGCCATTTAGTGCATTAGCTACAGAAACTTTCTGTGGACAAAGTGGAAGTAAAAGGATTTCATTTTTACATACACACACGGAGAAGCCCAGTGCAGAGTGACATTTGAAGAAAGAACCTCTTTTTATATTTAAGCAATGGACCTATTACTTTTCTAATAAAGCACAACCCTTGGGTCACTTCAGGCCATTTCTTGTGATTTGCATTAGATGTTCTTCGAGACACAACATTAATCCAATAATAATTAAAATGATATACTGTACTATTAACATTCTCAAATCTTTAAAGGCAAGTGATCTATCCCTGCAGCACTGGCTGTGCTGACTAATTAAACAGAATACAGTTGTAAATGGGCATTGTAAGCACTTCTCCCATTTAAGAACACAGCTCTAACAAGTGTAGTTTGTAGAGATGGGCGAGTTATCAGGATTGATCAGCTTTAGAGGGAGGTGGACATACCACAAACAGCAGGTTGCATTTAAATGCCCTCTCCAAGATTAATCTGTCTGCTACCAGTTTGTTTACAAGGTTGCCTTTCCCCCTCCTATTAGTTCTAACAGTAAAGCTATATTAGCACCACGCTAGCCAAAGAGAGGAAAAAGAAACCAAACACTTACCGAGGTTACTGGGGGGAAGGAAAAGAGTTACAGTGCAATGTGTCTGTGTATCATATTTTCTTGAATGTGAGTCAGCACAATCTGGAACAGAAACATCACAGTGCTGGAGCAGGAGCAGCAGCAGCATTATGCTGTTCCACCCAGCAACAACACAGTCATTCCCAATCACAGAGGAGTGCAGGGCTGCTTTCTTCCTCCTCAGTGGGCATTCCTCCCTGGCGTGCAGCTTTTATGTCATCTTTGAGCATCAAAATGAGTACCAGGATTGGATGGCACTTTTTTCCCACCTCAAAACCAAACATACCTGATTCACCCATTCTACAGGGGGCAATACCTATGCCCCTTCCCATCCCTGACAGTCAGCAAGGAGGTAGCACAGCTTCAAAAGAGAATGAGGTATTCTGGACTCCTAGTGTGCGTGTTTTCTTTCAGAAAAAAAACCCAAAAAAACCCAAAAAACAAAAAACAAAAAACCAAAAAAAAACCAAAAAAAAAACCAAACTAAAAAAGAAAACAAAAAAAAACCCCAAAAAACCCCAAGCTCAGATAAACTTCAGCTGCATGAACAAGCTAAACCTAAAAATACAGTAAGCATTCAGCAGCAACCAAATGCTAACCATGAAGACAGGCAGAAGCTGTAGATTGAAGTGGTTAATGTACACCCATGTTTAATGAGGCTGGCCTAATCTTTAAAGAGCAGCACTACATCTAACTAAACCATCCCACAAAACAATAAACTTTATCTGCACTTCTGATGTTCAGAAAAGCTACCTTCAGCATCATCTCTTCTTGTAGTGCCAGGAAAAAAAATGAAAAAACAAATTATACCTTCGTCTACTTCAATCAATTTACCATAGGGCTTCAGTTGCCCTAAGACTTTCTCTACTCCATTCTCTAATATAAATAAAAGAAAGAAGCAATCCAAAGTACTATTTAAAATCTTCCAGCAGCTGGAAAAGAATGAAAGTAGATCCTATCTTCCCTTCTACGTGTGCTGCATCACAGATAATAATTTCTTATTTTTCATCTGTACTGACTAGCTTTCTTTCTGATGAATCTGCTAGGATATGCTTACAAACTTGAACACACAAAGCCTGGTTAATATTAATTCAGATTTGTACCTTGAGATATAACTTGAATGCATTTTTTGGTGCAAGATATAATTTGCACTGATTTTCTAAAATAAACTAAACCTGCTGTGTTTATGTGCCAAATCATGCTGCCGATTATATAAATAATGTAAGAAAGAGATTAATATCCAGTGAGGTAATATACAATGCAAGTTTATATCTTGGTGATTCCCATTTATCTGAATCACAAGCTACGGTAATTGAAGAATATGGAATTCAGATAACGGGGATTTTACTGTACTAACACATTGAAAAGGTTCATTGTAACACAGCATTATGTAGAGAGTCCTTTGGATTCAGCTTCTCTCGTCTCCAAAGCACTGCAGAAATATCTCCCACTACAAAGAGGACAGTGGATGGGTGCTAAGGAGTGTACCTGATCTCCAGCTATGCCAATACTTTTCTATAAGCTATAGCATTCTGTTCCTCACTTCTACCTCTGCACCAATTTGCTGCAAATAAGTATTTTCTAATAGTCTAACAAGGCATGAAAAAAATGGAGTTTTGGTTTCCAGGGTGTAATTTGTCATTTTAGTTGTTTGTTTGTGGGTCCTGGTTTTTTCGTTTGTTTGTTATTTCTCTGCTGTTTTATCTTTTTCAGCAAAGTTTTAGTCAGTACTCTTTAAAGAGATGGGCAGGGGACCAAAAATGTCATTTTGCACACCAAATTAGTGTCACCAAAAATAATAATAAATGGTTTTTATTTGTGGATCTGAGTGGAATAAACAGCATCTGATACAATCAACTAAACAAAAAAATCAAATCAAAACTCATTGAGATAGGTGGCTTTTCACAGAATATTATGACTTCAGCTGTAATCTATGATGCTTAATAGCAAAAAGATATTCAGTCTATTAGACTTCGAGAATCAGCAAAATAGAAATACTGTAAAAAATACATATTTTGTTATTGCTAAAATACAAGTGCTTTTTATGGTAAGGGCTGCATGTATGTTTCTGTATTTACCCTTCCCTCCATTGTTCACGACTTCATAAAATCTCAGCTAAAGGACCAGATGGAAAGGTTCTAGCCTCAGTTTCTGTCTAGAGGTGAATACATACTAAACACTTCAACCAAAAAATAGAGATGCTCCAGTACAAAATGGGGAACAAATCCAGTTTTACAACTGGGAAGACTTAAAGAAACCTTTCAGGAGAAAGGTGTCTTGTGTAACTGACAGACCAGAGAACAGGGAACAAGACTACACCTCATTTCAATGGAAACATGTAACTGCTTGTTCTGAGATGACACAACAATCCTATTCACCTAAGACTGTTACCTTGATGAAGTGGCTCCTACAGTTCACCTCCCTTTTATTTGCAATTTGACAGAGCAATAGAGACCTGAAAAGGCCTTATGTTAGTTTCCTCCTCAAAAATCACATTGTGCTATTTCCCTGATGAAGAAATAGGAGACTTTGTTGTTCCTCCTAAGAACTTGTCTCAGGCAGACTCTGCTCAATACCACTTGCTCACCTTTGTACTTGTTTTTCTGTTTGTGGGAACTTTTCCAGGCAGAAGCTGCTTCAGATTTCAGTGAACATTTAAGTCAGACCAACACACCGAGAATTTCTGGCAAGTAAAATGGAAGCCAAAATGCCTCTGGTTGAGGTTCATTGCCTTTCATTACCACCCACTCACAGGTTGATGCAACTGCATCAGTTTCAAGGTGTCGATAGACCCTGGGGAGCCACCTCCAAGCTGTCAGTCTTGCACACCCCTGAGAGGTCTATGTCAGCCGAGGTTTTTAATCCATCACACTCTTTCAGGGAATATCTAAAAGAGGTGCTGGGAAACCTGCAGGCTCATAAATGTGCTCAGCATGTGCTGAAAGTCTCTGTGCTTGCAGGCTTATGGAATGAGTGCTGAGCCATCACAGTTGGGTTTTGTGGGGTAGCAGAAAAGGCATGGTCACAGGGGAGGCCTGCAGATAGCCAGGACAAGTATGTATATTTCTCTTCCAAATAGGATGCCATTCTCAAACATGGACAGATAAGAGGAAAGGAAGGCACTTGGGCTTTTTATTTCATTAAGTTAAAATATTTTACTGAATTTCAAAGCACAAAAACACATTTACAAACAGTATTAAAGGTGAGATAAACATTGGTGAAGATAGGTCATTAAAAGACCAAGACCTGGAATGTTACATTGTTTTGTATTTCAGTTTGGGGAGTATTTTAACAAAGTATTAAAAAATATCCTATTACACAGTAGTGTAATTACATATTTTACATTAATTTCTCTTAAAGATCAAATGTAATATTTTGTCTGCTAATGTTTGCACTCACATGGTTTCTATGAGCTCAGTGAGACCCACGTGTGTGCATCTGAGGCATAAATTTTTCCCCCAAGATTCTTTAAAATCCTTTCACAGGGCAGTAAGTTGTGGAAGGATGTCCTACATTCCCTTTCTTCTGCCTTCATATCCACAACGGGCAGGAGTTGTTACAGGCTGGGATGGTAGTAGTATCCCAAGGGGCCAGTGGCCAGCCAGGGATTGCCATCATTCTGCTCTCACACTTGTGCACACCCAGGAGTTTCTCCACTCCTACAAACAGAGAAATAAGAAATATAGCCCACTGATGACATCAAGAAGTGCTCTAGATATTTCAGGGGCAGGGAAAAGCATCGCTGGGCATCTCTATGGCTTTCAGACAGAAGGAAATTAGGAATATTTACAGAGCTGCAGCCCAATTGTGTGTTCTGGAAATGTTTAAGAAAAGTAGACACAATACATGATTTTACCAGTTAGGAAAGGTTCAATGGCTTTAAACACAAAAATACAGGCATTTGAGCAGACTGTCTTTATATAAAGGGCAAAAGACATTGAAACAGTCTGTCACAACTGGTAAAAATTAGCAGGCTTGCTGCCAGTCTCAACAGAGCTGCATGTCAGAGGTACAAATCTCTAAAGGAGTGTGCTCACAATGCATTTAGTTTGAGATTGAGTTGCATTTTCAAGCTTCAAAGTCTGAAGAGTGCAGGTGCCAAAGTGACCCAAACACTAGGAAGGGCTTGATGACAACTCTCACTGCAATATTTCAGCAAGTCTACTCCTAACTATGCTTGGACTTAGCTATTCCCAGGTACACAAAATGAAAAATACACATATATGGCTTTATAAATATGTTTTAGAAGTGAAATGTTTTGATTTTTCTTCAAGGCAGCAGCTGTTCTCCCTATCGTCTATGTGGAAAGCATTAGTTTATGATTTCAATCACCACTCACCAAGTGAAAGAATAACAGCATCATTGCCCAAACCAGTATAAGCCCACATTCCTGCCACCAGATCCACAGAGTTATGCTTTTATGCTGAAGCAGCCACAAAGGATTTTCCAAAGTCTTGTTTGAACTCAGGGATCTACTTCAGCCTGCACAACGAGCAGCTGAAGGTTGTCATGGAGGCCAAGATGGGAATGGACAACCCATGGGTACAAAACTCTGGGATTTTGCTTGATTTTTCTCCCACGTCAGCAGATCAACCTGTACTAGGCAGATCCAACTGGCATCAAATGGGCCAAACAGACTGCAGAAGAAGCACTTTAAATATAGTTCTTAAAAATTCTAGTACATTTCAACATGTAGGAAACCTCACATTTCTAGAGTGGGTTAAGAATGATTTGCAGCAAGGACGCCCACAGTGTATACAGGTACAAATTAGTGGGGGGACAAATAGAAATCTTTATAGTGACTTAAAAAACCTTGAGAACTGCCAGTTTACCCCACTCACTTTTTCTGTTTCTAATGGAGAGTATATGCTTATCTATAATTTATTTTCATACCAAAAAGGAAAATCACATTACATACTGAAAAAAATTATGAATTGTGAAAAATAACTTCCCCTAACTGTTAAGTTAAAAGGAAATTCTAAACTATCAAAGGTTTCATTTTTTTCCCATAATAAAGACTTTGTTTCATGGTAGCAAAATTAAAAGTAATTACATTGTGATGGTCCTGCTTCTATTTTTTTAGCTTTAACTTTGTAGAATAGCCATCATTTTGTTCAGGAAAAAATAAAGTGAGAGAGAGGGAGAGAAGAAAATGAAAAAGAATTTAAAGTAGAAGATTGTGTAACCTGAGATTGCAGTCTTCCTATGGAGAAGAGACTAAAAAAATGTTACTGCAGAAAAGATGGTACTTGAAATATTTTCAATAACCTCCAGTATTAAAAGATTTAAAGGTATTGCTCCTATACCGCAAGAACTCCATGCCTGGCAGGTGAATACAGGATTACCAACCTAGCTGTTAGATTTCAGATGTGAAAATGAGTGTGTAGACAACTCACGTGCCTAGTTACAGTTCACATCCGGTATGCATTGAGAGAAAAAATCCTTTCTTCTAATGAATATGTAAACTGACTATGTAATTTTTGGTAGTTGATGCTTATGCTTGCTTTCATTTTGACACTTGATCATAACTGACAAACTGGCAGCTGAGGAAGAAGAAAACTCTAATCTGTAAGAATAATAAACAGAGCACAGTGAGAGATGGAAAAAAACCTCCAGCATACATGGGAGGAAAACTTCAGGAAATGGGGCTGAGCCATAAATGGATTTTTAAAAATTGTTTGTTGTTTCTACAACTTAAAATATTTTTTTTTAATTAACAACATTAAATGTGTGTCAATTTTCTGCCTTAGCTGTTAAACCAAAATGGTATGTGAGGAGAATATTAAGAAAATTACATTTAATACAAAAAGTTTTGTTTAAAAACAGTTTCAGATTAAACACCTAAAGAGAAAAAAAAATGGATGCATTCATTCTGTTTGAGCCTAACCATTTCCACAACTACTGAATTGACTCATGAGAAGCTTAACTCTGGAGGTCAATATCAAGGACTGAAACTGTGCACCTACAAACACCTTCTCAGAAATTCTACTTTCTCATACAAAATGCCTTGTTGCAGAGCCATACAGCTTTACTAAGAGTGTCTATATAGACTCACCTGCTGTCTGTTGTCCACACGCAAACACTAAAAAAAAAATTCCCCAAGGTCATTTGGGGCTGAGAAGAAGGTCAGGCTTGCTCACTCCTTAATACCTTTGAAGCTGCTAATGTGACTGAGATGGATGAGAGTGAGTAGGATACAAGCCTGTCTGTCAGCAAAACACATGATCTCAGCAATATAAAGTGTAATTGATCTAAATCTCAGCTACAGCAGTTAACAGACTCCAAGAGGGAGAGAAGGCACTTGGACCACAGGGCTTGTACTTGGCTATGTTTTTACTTTGCAAAATCGACATTGCTCAGCGACCTGGATTTTTGCAACTTGCTTCCAGTGGTTACTACAGATAGTATTTTCACACCAGCAGTTTCATTTTTACATCCAGAGGCTCTTTGCTGAGTCTCTGTCAAAGTCCAATTCATTACCTGATGAATTATCAGCTAAAACCCTACCACTTTTCTAGAAGAATTTTTTTTAAGAGATTAGAAAGTAACAGAAAAAAGATAGACATATATATATATATATATATATATATATACACATAAAATTAATGAAAAATAAGCTTTCTAATGTTTGGATGTTTGTTTTAGAGATGTGTATCCACAGATACTTATTTCTTAAATAAGAATAAATATGGAGTCCAATTTCTACTTAATGGAATAGAGAACAGGCTGAGCAAGAAGAATGTGAGATCCCAATCCCACTGAAGTCTCAAACTGAACAGAAAAAATGCATCCTTCCCAGAAAGAGTGAGCACAATTAGGTTCTGGATGTCAAAAAGAGGTAATGCTTCCTTGTACCACTTATGTTGCCTGCAGCCTTGTCTGCTTGAACCTTGAACCGTGGTTGAACCTCCCTGAGCCCCAAGCAAAGGTCCTGCAAGAACCCCACTGGCATGTGTGGTTCACAATCCTCCTTGTGCCTAGAAGACACTATCAAGCTGTTATTAACTCTAGTGACACCAGGGCACAGTTTTATCCTCAGTCATACTTTTACTGAGTCTCCTTGAGATCTGCCTGAAGAGCATTAAAAGAACACAGAACACAGTCATTGCCATCTGTCAGTATCTGTCACCTTGCAAGCTTTCCCCCATCCTTTCTAAACCCTCTGCCAAGGCTCCACCAGCACCACCTTTTTGACTCCTGAAGAGATCCCAACACTTAGTGTAAGTATTGTACTAATTAAGACATTGAGAGCAGTAAGCAAAAACCATAATGTCTGGCCTCACACTTAGCAAATTACTCACAGTTCCTTGCTTCCCTTCACAAGATTGTCTCGATAACAACCATTGCCAGTAGGGATCTGAGGCAATGAGTGTAGCAAAAAACCCTAACAAATACATGCCTACATATGTGAGCTCCACTTCCTTAGGCAAAAATAACGAGCCAAATGAGTGAAGGATCTGCTGCTCTCTTATGTATGGTAGCTTTGTATACACTGATGTGCGAGAAGCTTCCAGAGACTTCTGTCACAGTTAGTCAAATTGCCACAGTTTGTCAAATTACTGATTTCAGAAATTTGCACTACTCCCAAAGGAAGATTGCTGCTTTGTCGTTTTAGAAAAGTGGCACACCTCTGAGCTTATTTCAGTGTAGGTTGAGGGAATGACTTCACGTTATGTATGCCAGAAGGAGGTGGAATTGGCCAAGTTGAGCAAGTTAAGGCAATCCAAAGCTTTGAGACAGGGCAAAAATAAATCCATGTGGAAGGACACAGTACAGGCATAAACAACACCCACACAGACTATCTGAGGTCTTGCTTTCTTGCTTGGAAAAACAAACTCCTTCTGAACTCTGTTCATTTTTACAGACAAAGCCTTCAAGCTTAATGGACAAAAGTACAAGTCATAAGTACAGGACTCTTAATCTAGGTAATTTATCTTATCCTTTAGTCTTTTCAACACAGACAGGAGTAGCTGCCACTTGGAACAGGCTTCCTCTAACTTCACTTTCAAGTGACATTAACTTTCAGATGACTAAGTCCAGAGCAGTTCACCCTAAGCATGAGGCATGTATTAATGAGAAAGACTGAAAGATCAGTCTTAACACAGTTCAAACAGGAACTGTTCTCACCCATGGAGATGGTGATCCTTGCATGGCTACAGCCAAATATCTTCCAGCAACCTGTGTTTTAGGGGTTTCCTGTGCTTGGTGCTGCATCTAGATAACTGCATTTGACAGTCGTTGATGGAACAATTTTCCTAATTCCCCTTTGAAGACGATTATGCCTTTTGGTTTCTATAACATCCCATGGCGATGAATTCTGCAATCTAATTTTATGTCGCATGACTAGCATTACCGACAGAGCAAGCCACACCTTTCCAGGGATTCAGTAACATGCTGACACCAACTTACTTTTGTCTCATTTAATCTCATAAGTCATAAGCAATACAGCAAAATTTTCTACAGCTATCTGGATTTTTCCCCAATATCAAAAAACTCTTTTAAAGCAGTGGCTGTCAACAGGCAAATGATCTGGTGTACTTTTTCACAGTGCTATATTACTCACATGGCTCATTCTACCATAAAACTCAGGACGGTTGAGGTTGTTCAGCAAAGATGGTGAATAATAGATAAAAAAATAGCTGTTTGCAGAAAGAAACGTGAGGCTTGGAGGGGACAAGGAATCCTCTCACAGTCCTGGACTAGCCCAAAAAGGAGGCAGTGGAATTTCCCTGGAGGAGAAAACCTAGGAGAAGCCAGTAGGAGTTTTAGAGAGAGGGTGAATAAGAAAAAGAGACGGGGAGAAGGCAAAAAGATGTCTTTAGATTTCCATTAATATTAAATTGGAATGGGGAGTGGGAAGGACAGCAGAGAGGCAGGTTAAAGGATTGTATTCCTGTTGTTGTCAGCAGAGAGCAAGTAGGAAAGGAGACCTGGACTGCCTCTCTCCCAAGTCTGCTGCCTTAGGCGACTGTTTACTTTGCCTTTGCCCAAGCCAGCATGAGATGTTATAAAATGAGTTTCCAAAATGCTCTGAGTCACCAGAACATGGATGAGATCTGTGGATTCAAGCCACCTTTCAAGATTATGAATCTATTCTGAATATCCATTATGCCGATGATATATAACAAAATCACTGCTGTAATGTGATGCACATGTCAACTTTAAGGATACAGTCCCTGCTCAGATGGCATCAGCAGAGGGACGCGTCAGCATGGTGGATTACCAGAGCAAATGCTTTAGCATGCAAAGTGATGCAATATGTTTTGACAACAATTGTTCCCTTATGTTTGTTTCTGTGTCAGGTTTGACTTGACTATCTGCCAGGACAATGCTCAGGATCCTTTGCATTGCTGTGCAGAAGCTGATTATGTGATCAAATGCTTAAAGCACATAAAATCACTTCCAAGATTCAATGAGATAGATGTGCCAGAAAAGTCAGTAGGTGTTTGAAGTAATTGACGCTAACAGCTAGACCTGGATTTTTCAAAAGAATATGTATTTTGTTTTGGATTTGGGTTTTTTTTGTTGGTGGTGGAGTGGGTTGTTTTCTTCTAATGCACTATCATATAATCTGCCTAGAAATTCGTCTTAACATAATGTTCACATCAAATGAAATTCACCCATTAAGAAAGAATATACACAGGGTCCTCCCTGAAGTGGAAAAAATGCAGTCTTTTTGTACAGCACATCCCCTGTGAGCCTTCATACCCTGCGCATGTGCCTAGAACAACAGAGCAGACTCCAATGGCAAAGTAGAGCTGATATTTGTAGGTCTGGAAGATTCAGCACTGAACTAAAACTCTTGTCAGTCCTTTGTCCCCCATCTGTGATGCTGAAGTTTTTTTAACAAAGGCCAACACCCCCATAGAAACGATGCATGTATAGATGGCTGTGGAAGAAACAGGTTACCTGTTCTTATGACTTGCATATTGCATTTCTAGCTTACCCTGAACCATCACACAATCTACAAAGTGAGTAAATGTGATTCCCATTCAAGAGACAAGGGCAGAAGGCAGAGCCACTGTGGCACTTGCCCAAAAGCCATGATCTCAAATAGAGGCTTCACCCTGTGCTCCCAGGTTTTGGTCTACTCTGGTACCAGTGTCTCACTGCACAGCTTTGCAAGAGCTTTGGGCCCTCAGAAGTATTTAGGCACCAAAACCAACAAAAAGTGGTACCTATACACTTTCAGAAATCTGTCTTTAATTTCACCATCCCATAAATCGCTTTCATGGAGGCATCTTTCATCTTTTCTGCTTCACAAGCCAGTTGTGAAGCTTAATTACACAATGATTATGAAGTCCAGTAAATACAACACATATTAAGAGTAGTTAATGAGATTTCTGTCACTAACACGCTCTACCTCTTGTGAAATATTACTTATATGTGCAAAAAAACCAATTTAAAAAAAACCAACCAAACAAACAAACCAAAAAACCCAGACCGGTTCATTGTAAAGCCAATCCATCTTGATTACTTGCATCAATAATATGTTATACAACTCGATGGTGTTTGTTAGCACAAAATGGAAAATACCATAGACTTTTCTGATCAACATAAACCACAGTTTACTCATCCACATGTTAGTTGTTTTTGTGGTGCCTGGAGTGACTGCTGATAGTACTGCCTGAGTGGGAGCCCAAACCCACAGGGTACATACTTCCCAAGGGTTCCAGTGACTTAAGTAACTCCAAAGACCTAATGAGAGATCACAGTCCTCAAGTACCACATAAATTCACTGCATGAAGATGGACCTAGTTTCAAATTGTGTGTACTTGGTAACATAGTCTTAGCTTACTACTGGGCCCCATGTATAAAAAAAGTGCACAGGGCATCACTGCAATTGCAGCATATTCAGTCAGTTTAGAGTCCTCACACTGCTTTAGCCATTTGTCCACGGTCTTTCACCAAAGTACCTTGTTCTGTCAGAAAAGAATGAACAAAGGAAGAAAAATGTAAAAGTTTGTTCCCTGACAAAACAAACCTACATCCTACCTATTCTGTATCTGGGCAAATAGATTTCCTGTTAAGAATTATGTAGGAATACCATAATTGAGAAATATTGTAGAAATCTATGAATAGGAATTCATAGATTACCTAAACTTTTGTAGAGATCAGGCAGGAGTGATTTTCAGCATATGAAGCCAGTTACAGCAAGTTCTATTAATATTCACCAAATGGAAACCTGTTTGTTGACCTAAAGTGCGACTCCTTCCTATTGTCCTCTTGTGAAATTGTTTAGGTCCTGTGGGACAACTGTACTGAGCTTTTGAAACAAATATTAAAATTCTATTTAGATGTACAATGTTTTAATGCAAATTTTTAACCATAAAACCAAATGCTCCATTCAGTTAAATTAATAGAATTACAAAAAGATGTAATGATAGCAATTAAGTCTTGAAAATGCAAATTTTATAGTCAAGGACAATTACTTCATTTATAGTATACTGGAATGATGCCAGATGAAGGTAATTTAGATCCCCCTAGCTCACAGTTATATCATGAAGGATATCTTAATTTCATTAGTACAACAAAGATGGGTGAGAAGTTGGAGAATACAAAAAGAAAAAAGGGATGGGAGAGGAAATTTGACCTTTCTCATTTCATTGCAGAAAGAATACATAGATCTTACTAAAGTATTAGTAATATTTCTTTCTACTCGTGCCTCTGAAAAATGTGGGATTTTTTTATTAGCAGCAATGGAACATTAGTACGTAAAAGGTCAGCTTCGTTTAGATACTTAGAGCCAATGTGTTCATGCCACAACAGTTACAGACCTCCCATTATTTCTGTTTTAAGGATGCATATGTAGCTCATGCCTTACCAGGTCTCAGACCATCGCCTTAAGGTCACATGGTTTTGACTCCAAAAGGAATTAAAGCATTTTTAAAAATTCTGCTCACTCTTATAAAAAGTACTCTTTCCTCCTGCAAACAGGAAAGTCAAATGCCATTAGTTTTTCATTAGCATAGCAAGGAGAGATCAAGTAGATGCAGAATACAGAGTGATATACTACAGATTTTCTGGCCTGCTCGCATATGTGTGTAAAAATAAATAAATAAGAAAAATACTGTTTCATACATTCACTTTAGCACATTACCAAGCTCAAGTAGGAGTTTGAGGGTCTCTGGAGGTTCCTTCATTCTTTCAAACAAGTATCCAGGGAAAGGCACATTAAATATTGTGCAGTATGAAGTTTCAATAAAAGGGCTTTGCCTACCTTTTTTTTCCTTCATGGCCTACTGTAGGCATGGCATAGAAACTCAAATACAAGAGGGATGGACTCACTGGGTGACCACAGGCTCCAGTTCCACACTGGTGTGTGTCCCCCATGCAGCACCATGTTGCTGCAGGAATGTGGCAATGCAGGACCCCTGCCCACGTCCCCTTCACTGCAAAACAACTTGGAGGTTACAGCACTTTTTCCTTCACTCCCCTGTTCCCGTGATGGCCAGTGTAATAATTTTAAGCAATAAAATACACACAGGCAAGCCTTACTGGGAGGTGAACACAAACAAGTGAAACAGTTGGGTTATTTTTGACTGTAAGTCCACTAGATTTATTCCTCAGAAATGTTCATCCTAAAAACCAAAAAACAGCTATGACCTGACTTTAGTTCATTATTGATTTTAATAACAAGGCAGTGGCTATTTTGTTTTAAAAAAACAAACCCATTCTGAAGGAAAAATATAGGGGTGGGTTGGAGTTGTACTTTGTCGCCCTTATTTCTGGTCTGAAATACAGAGAAATACATGGAGATGGTCTGGCTTTACTTCCTTTGTGAAATAAGAACAGGCCCTGTGCTTTTTTTTCTTCTACTCATCAACAGGTATGCAACATGTGTGCTCAGGCAAACCTGTAGTGCCATCTTTATTTTGCACTGATCTCACTAGTGGAAGTCTGAACATGCTGAAGAGCTGGAGACATGCCATGGACTTCAATGGCAGGATCTCACCCAGGTTCTCACCCCATATTTCTGCAAGTTGAAGAAGCTATCAGTCATCCCTGTGCTTCAAAATGGTGGATAATATCCTGACTCATTGGAATATTTTTGGCTCTTTGTGTTCAGAGATTTCCTTCAGTCAATTCTGTCTTCTGTCATCCAAGAAAAAAATTGCACCTTGTACCACTAAGGACTTTATCCCATGCTTCTGATTATTAAAACTCTGCTGTACCTGACAAGTTAGTATGAGCTTGCTATCTTTAAGTATTTATTAATGCATAAGGACAGGTGTATCATTCTAAGCTCTCTCTCATTGCGGATGTTGTTTGGAAACTTGGCTTAATGAGTAGTGCTTGGATGAATTAAGTCTGGGTGTGTTTGCACTACATTGTACAAGGCAGCTCATGTAATCATGTAATTCTATTGGAAAGCATAGATTTAACTCACTAATAATTTGTGAATCTGCCAAGTCTCAGCTGTTGCAAGGAGAAATGCTTTGTCCAAGCTATTTCCAATGTGTCTCAGTTGTAAAAAAAAAACCCAAACAACAGGCTGTGATCATAATAGGATATTGATTAGCCTGGATCCCATACAGAACAGAACTTGATTCTTTGGTGGACCACTAAAAGGTCATATTGCTTGATTGCTCCATAGCTTCTAAAATACAAGAAATATTGAACCAAAACTGCTTTCAATTATCAGATAACTCATGTTATCTGAGGACTGGGAATGTAACCAAGGGCAGCATTCGGCCCATTCTGTTAAAAAATTGGGGTGATACTCAGCATTTCATTTCCTCATTAGCAGAGTCAAACAGCAGCACTGCCCACTCTAATTGATGTCCTGCCCTAAAGTTAATTCCCAGGTAAGCAGGTGTGAATCTGTTTGATCCAAGGCCTTAATTTTGGATGGGTCTGACATACAGTCATATGTGCTTAGTGTTATCTAAAAATTGTGGTTTTGTTTACATATTCATACATATTTCTGCAGAGTTATATTTACAACTGTTTATATACCTCAGATCTCCAAATTCCTTGCTTGACCTGACTCTCACAGTGAGCTTAGGTCAGCAATAAGATAATGATTTGCTGTTAAATAAGATTTAATCAAAGCACCATCCTGCTGTCTGTGAAATGAATTAGCTTTTTTGTGCTAACAAAGATCCAGGCTAAAAATTACACAATGATATCAAAATATATTGTGGAAAATACTATACCTATAACTCTTCTTTTTATTACACTGAGGTTGTAAACAAGGAACCATGTTTTGAGGAAATCATGGAATATAAGTGAAGGAAGAAACTGTTCTTTTCTATCTTCTTCTAAGAAATTCAGTTTTCTACTCACATGTCCAACAGAGTACATTCCATTTCTGGTCACTGATACAATTCAAGACAATTATGAAGGAAAATTCCAGCAACAAGTCAATTATTGCCTTGATCCTGTCAGCAACGTATGTTAGATTTATCTCAATACTAAATTTCACTAAATTCTAAAATGCAGTAAACAAATAGAGGAGTCATACGTCAATTTTAGTCAGTACTGTTCCTAGTTGTTCTGCCACTTGGAAAGTTAGAAAGTAACTTCTGCAGTGCATATTTATTCTAAATTAGATCAATTCTGGAAACAATTTAAGTTTATTTTTTATGTATTTCTGATGTTATTTATTTCTATTTCCAATCCATAATGCAATGCTTCATACAGAATGCAATCTGTTGCTCCTGACCTGTAAGGATGTGATAATTTCTTTTCTCTTTTCTAATGTTTTCTTCTCCTCATTTGATGAATGTTTGACAGTAAGACAAAATTTTTCTCATGATTTTCAATTTTCCCGACTTTCTGAATAGTAGATTGGATTTATTTTCAGATGTGATTTGAAAAGGATTTGAGGACCAGCATTTCAAAGTCCATTTTCTCAGAAGCTGCCTGTGAGTTTTTGGAGACTTGGCCGTTTGTGAATCCAGTTTAGATTTTCAAATACTACTTGATTTTGAAATGTTCAGATCATTCAAAAGAAGCCAAACAAGGCTTTTGGTGTCCTTTAGGCTTATTCTCCTCATTAACTCCAAACTGATTTTTTTTTTTTTTTAAGCTATGTTGTTTGAAGAAAGTCAGTGGGAAGATGGAATTAAGTCCAGGCTTCAAGATTTCCTGATTCATTCAGAACTTCCTGTCTATTGGACAGTTCTCAAAAAAATGTACCTATCCATAAAATTAGATAAACAGTGAAAATCGATACAGTAATAGTAATATTTATAATAATATTTTATGTTACTATAACAATGGAAAACCATAAAAAATGTTCTGCATGTTTTTTTAAAGATGAATAATGGCTTATTTAGACTATATGTATATACATGCCTTTCTTTTACTTTGTGAAAAAGATGTATTATAGAAAGAAAGTTTGTGAGACAGAAAGAAATGAGTATAAAATTCCAGAATAGAATGAAGAGTATAGAGAAATATTTGCAAAATATTACAGATCCACTGGCACTACCTAGTTCACAGAAACACATCAAGTAATTTCATAGAAGAAAGCTTTCTACTTGTTAGTTTAAAATGCTCTAATGCAACATTTAGCTGGCAATATTACTGTATCATATAAGGGCTTTCATATGCTTTCCAATATAGCTTCTGACTGGAAGTATTAGCTGATGCAGCAGCATAAATAAAGAAATGTCTAGATTTCTATGGTTCCCAAAGGTCATTTTTATGAAAAGATCAGGAAATATGTTTCATTGAAATTTAAAAGAAAACTATATCAAGTTTAATAACATTGTTACTATAATGACATAAAATTCAGTGAGATGGTGTACTGTTTAATATTTGACTGTCAGGTTTCCACAGTAAGGCTGAGATGTGTGGAAGCATTTAAACTTTTTTAACTGAAATAGTTTTCAATTTTTTTTCTGTTTCATTACCTGATCTGTCTTTTTTCACCCTTGCTATAATGCAGCTTTCTTTTTCATTGAACCTGCTGTTTTCTGTGAAGTGCAACAAAAATCCAGAGAGCTGTACGCCCAGGAGGACTCAGTGTGAAAATGCATCCCCAGATGGACAAAATCTTTCTACTCCAATTCACTTCCTCAATCAAGATAGAACCCCAGCAGTGGTTTAGAGCATGGCTAGGGGGTCCCTGTCAGGACACAGCTGCCTTCTGGGATTTCTCAGTGATGGCATCATTTGAGACAGATTGGTATCAGAAGCTGTATCAACCCTCAGCCTTTCTGGAAAAGGCAGAGGGTCTAGCTGGCATAACGCCTTTACTCCCAGGCCTGCACTCACATAAACAACTGTAAAGACAACCAGAGCCACCACCTGCAAAGTCAGAGCAGTCTCTGGCTGCCCACGGCCTTTTGTTGGACACGATGTTGAGTGCTAGGATAAGAGAAATGAAAAGTGTATAGCTTGGCACAAATCTGAAAAAAATTGGTTTTTAGATTACTAAACAAACCGACCCCTGCCCCCAGCTCTGGGACCAAAATGAGTTAATACGCATGAATAACATGTTACACTTTGAGATCAAATGCTTTTTTTTTTTTTTTTTTTAATTGCAAGATTGGTTTAGCACATTTCCCTGGGATGGATTTTAACAGATTATTTTAAGAGTAGTTTGGATTCATGAGTGTAGAAAACAGATAGCTGTAAGGTACTGGAAGGATTTATTAATGTTCCTGATAAAACAGAAAACAGTCTGAAAAAGCAAAAAAAGGACACAATAATTGCCAATAGCTATTTGTATGTCCTTACTTACAGGGCCCTCTAGAAGGCAGGTGACACTTGTCAGCAGAGGTTCTATGCTGTATCTACCAGAGGCCATCTCTCAGGAGGGTCTCAACACAACACAGGTGTCTGGGGCATCCGTTCTTTCTCCTCACCCCTCGGCAGTGCTTGCTCAGGACTCACCTCACACTGGCCAGGCAGCCCTCCATTCCTTAAAAGGAGATTTATCTTTTTTTTTAGTTACTGTAATACTGGGCTTTCAGGAAAGATGACTCAGGTAAAGGGCTCAAGGAGCCTCTGCAAAGGAGATTTCAGAGATGAGAAAACAGGCAGGTAAGTTACCATCTCAGGATAGCTACACAGAGCCTTGGTCACAGATAGCATAACCTGTGTTAGAGGCAACTATCACCCCATTAAATTCTGCTTTTTCTTTTCCATAGGAGTATATGTAAACAGGTATGTGTCTAGAACTCCTGTGAGGGCAAAATTAACTGATGTGAAGAACGATGGATGTCTAGGGGCAAAGGGCAACATGGCTTTTTGGTGAGGTCACATAGCAAGGAAGGGGTAGCAAGGGACCATGACCTGATGAAAGTTTGGAGAATGGTGTAGATTCAGCAGTTCAAGCTAAACACAGGAATTAGAGGGTCATGAAATGAAGTATTTGGTTTTCAGGGAGAAAAATGGAACTACTAAGTAGTTATACAAATGAACTATTTGTTTGTCAAAACAAATTACCAGATTTTAATATTACAAAACAAAGAGGACTGCACAACAATGTAATGGTTTCCTTAGTGTTGATCTCTTTTTTGGATGGAGTATTCTCTACTAGGATCCTGAAAGCCACAGTGCTTTGGGAAAAGGGTGGGTCAGGGGAACAGAAGTATAAAGACTGGGGAAAGGACTAATAATAGGGTGTCTTGATTAGCCCCCTCACTCTTTCCTGTAGACCATCAGACTGTGGTATGCTAAGCCAGAAGGTGAAAAAAAAAGATCAAACTTCTCATTAGCAATGAGACCTCTGGCTGCTAAAGCTACAAGTCATCCTGGGTGAGGTCAGTTTTCTGTGGTGACTCAAAAGATGGTGTTGCTTGTGTCAGCAGAAGCTCAGCTACGATCACAGCCACACAGGTGTGGACACTGCTCCTCTTAGGGAACCACCTGGAGAATAGACAGGTTGCTGCATGTAGGGAAAGAGTTCAAGAAATCTGGGAAGGTGGATGGAGCTTGAGGCATCAGCAGGAACACCGTGACTGCTTCCAGCACAAGGTTACAAGTAAAGTGGAAGCTGCAGTCCATGCTTGGCAAGGCCAGGCATGCTGGGGAATAATCTGGGTAGCATCAGGTCTCTTTTTTCCCTAGTTCAAAGACCTAACCAAAGCATTTTGGGCACCACCAGTGTGAACAGGGAGAGTCCAACAAGTCACTGCCAGTGCTCTGCTGCTCTGAACTGTGGCTGGTTTTCGCTTACAGGCACTCTGTTGTTTCACGTTTTTATGACATCAGAGTATCCAGTCCTTGACAGGTGCTCCTAGGAACAATTATAAAGAAAACAAAAATGCTTCAGCTTTCAAAACTTCCGAGAAATCTCTTGGGGAAAAAAACCATACTGAAGTTTTGGGTTTCAGTGGGCTATCATACAAGGTCTGAAAATTCGAAATTCTGAAAAGAGAAAGCTGGGATTTAAGTCCTTGAAAGCATGTAATGTTAGAGTGGTCCTAGTGGTTACATCACTGGCAGCTATCTCTTCACAGCAACAGATGTGCCAAGTACCATGACATTTATGGAACTGCTCCACCATGGGCAGCTACCATGGTCCTTAGGACAAAACAATTCCCTCGAGGGAAAAAAAAAGGATTCAGAGTTATACCACAGAAAATGTGTCTGGGTATATTCTAGTGAGGAAAAAAATTCACAAAAATAAGCATAAAGCAATGGATGATAAGACACCACTGAATGGTGTCTGCCATGGATGAGACACAAGGTAATACAGACTCGTGATACTGAATGAACCTCAAAGCTCTGTAGTGGCACTTGCTTGCTGGGATTGCTTTTCATAATGAAAAGAAGGTGTTTATTCCAAGAGGAAGCTACAGAGAGGTGGGAGCCTAGCTGCCCTTCCATGTACACCACTCACCAATAACTACTGCCTGCTGGATTTATTGCACAAGCAGAACTAAAGACCGGCAAGACTGCCAGCACGCTGCACATTGACTGGGTACCTGATTTGCCTGCGCAACTACTTACCCAAGATAAGTTATCAGGAAGAATAGGGCTTAGACAGGATGTTAGTAACACATTAAAATACATGGACTCCATTGTTACTTACCATGCCACGTCTTCCAGGAGTGGAGTATTGGAAACAACCTTCTTTGCTATGTAGTACGGGTGCCTAACTTCAGCATTAAGGATGGAAAGAGGAGTCACACTCTTTGACCTCTTAAGCTATTCAGTACTTCAAGTGTTGTTAAGTGTCTGTGGCATTTGCTCATCAGAATTTCTTCTGCTTATCAGAGAGACTGCTCTGTAGTACACAAGTGGGTGATGCCAATGCAAATTCTGGAACTAAAATCAAAACTAGCCTCATCTATCTGTGAGGTGGGCCTTCCACTGCTGGTGTCACAGGAGTGGAAAAATAATGGAAGCAGTTTCTATCAGAGGGACATCACGAAGTGTGCCAGGTCACATTACTGCAAAACCAGAGTGCTCCCTTTCTCCATCTTACCGTAGTCCTTCTTTCTTTAATGAGGAGTGAGTTATAGTCAATTAAAGGTGAATGACAGGAACTATAGGGAATACATTCCTAATCAAATATGAAAAATTACCATATACCTTGTATACAAATTACATCATGAGCAGAAAGTAGCTATGGTTGATTGGAGCAATTAAATGTTTTCTTTAAGAAAAGAAAAAAACCTCCAGTGAGAATATTTTAGAAAATGACTTTTTAATCATCTGTAGAACTGCTAAAATTACTCTCTCCTAATAGTTTTAAAGTGTTCCTTAGTTAGAATTAACTGCAATCCCTTTGCAGACAAGATGAATACTTCCCCAGGAACCTGTTTGGAGGAAACTTTATTTTTAATCACAAGATCATATCCATATGCTTTTACATAGTTCAAATTAGACTACAGTAGCTTTGAGAATGTTTCCCTGCTGTGCAAACACCCACAAACTTTGGAACCATTGCACGGGAATGAACAGGTTCTAAAACCAGTCAGGAGGACATGTCACGCAGCAAGATTCACCCCTCCAGAAAGAAACATTAATACTGATTGAAAAATCAGTTGTTTCAGTGCTATGTGATGTAAACAGCATCCTGCCACATTAATAAATCAGCTAACACCTTCAGTCTTGCCTGTTTCTTCATCTACCGTTATCCCTGCAGATACCGCTGATTCTGCATGGGTAAGGACAGATTTGGGTGGGGTAAGGACTGTGGTCACCTCGCTGCAGATGAGCAGTCCCTGTTCAGCAGCATGATGAGAAGGACATGTGCCCTGTGGGCAAATGATAGGGCTTTTTTGGCTTGTAGCCAAAAAAATCACCAAAAACCAGCAAAACAACAATCTCTTGGGCTGTGTTCCACTTCTGCCTGCCCTTGCACAGGAATGCTGCCTGTTGGCACAGCCTGGGCACAGGGACAGGTATGGGCCGCCAGGGACTGGCCCCTGCTGGCAGTGCCAGCCAGCACCTGATGTGTGAAAAAGCACATCAAATGAAAGCACGGGGACCAGAATCAGGCTCTTAGCAATGGCAGACCTAGCAGCGGTCCTATCCGAACATAAGGAACACATGCTCTAACGATTGACCAAACTGATGTCAAGAATGTTGCCAAGAGTGATGTAAGAGTTCAAACCTTGTCTCAAGGATACTTGGGAGGCTGGGAGAATTAAAGGAAAGGGTAAAAAATACTGAATAGCCTATTTGGTCAAAGAAACCCAGTGCAGTTTTCATATAAATGTCATCTTTTTTAATCTTGGTAGAAAATTCACAATATTATTCCTTTTTCTGCCAACTTCAACCATACGTTCCCTTTGTGCCTGCAAAACAAAGATAATTATTTTTTACTCACCTGCATAAAATGCTTGAAGAACTCCAGATGATTGAAGGTATAAAAATGGAAAGGAAATGTGTGTATATGCATGTTTATATATAATTGTTATTATTGTTACAGTCTGGCAAGAAAACAAAGATTATTTCTAGCAAAGCTTTGGGGTTTTTTATAGCATTAGAAGCTGTTTAATAACTAGCGATCAGATGAAATCCAACTGCTTTTGAAATCAATGAGAACTAGATTGTACATTGGAGAGGAGGAAGCATTAGCAGAAAATGTTTACATAGTATTTTTTATCTTAGATAATCACCATTTCTGCCTGCATTTTCTGAGAAACTCATTCTGCTGCTCCGAAAAATATGTAATGATTTCAGGATAATTTCAGAGGTCAACCCCTCTGAAAATCTAAACCCATTATTTAAATACTTTCAAACATTGTGTCAGATCAGTAAAATCAGGCTGAGGAGGACAAGGGGAGAAGTCATTTAATCATCTGACTCAAAAACTGCAATACATTTTTTCTCTTTTCCTCTCCTACTTTTAGTCTTCTTTAGATTTAGGATTTCAAATTACTTCTTTTTTTTCATGCATATTATATAAATCAGCCAATATTAATATAATGTCTCCTAAACACAGCTTAATTGTCTGCCTTTCAGTTTCCTCCACCATAAAAGTTAGCAGCAGCTATAGCAACTCACTCTGTGGACTAAATCCTGGCTACTGTTCATTTCCAAGAAAACTGAGTATTGTGTGTGTTTCGTGTAGAGACAGTAAAAAGGACATATCACTGAAGTGAACATTGGGGTATTTATATAGTCATACAGTTTGGCTCTGAGTTCACTCATGACATGCACCATATCCCCGCAGCCAAACTTTTCTGTGATTCAGCTCTTCTGTGGCAACTCCACTGTGCCCATCAATACTGCATTGGAGATGTTATGAGCTGAGCTGGTCCTTAGCACTCCACAGCTGGCTAAACTGCCTCTAGTTGTACAAGAAGGAGAAAAGGAGATGTTGCCTTACACTGCCATCTCTATTTTTAGCTATCTACCTTCTGAATTAAATGGAATAACTCGGCATTTCTCAGCAGCATTTCTCAAGTGATAGCTGGTGTACAAGACTTTCAATCCACTCATCAAAAACTCTGCTCTGTGTGGGGACTAGGCTTGTGTTCAGGCCCTCAGCTCTTGTTCTTCACGCCTCTTAGGTCTTGGTGATGTAAATTATTTTAGCCCACCATTTTGGGTGCTAGGCCTTTTCAGACTGTAAGGGCATAGTCAGTAACACTGTGGGAAAGATTTGATTTCAAAAGACTGCAGTAAAACTCTCAGAAGGAAAGCATTGGGCTAATACTGAGGAATAAGGGTCTGGAAGAGTGCCTGGGTTCACATGAAAAAATATAGTTTCCACTACAGCTTGTCAATGAATATTGAAAAAAGATGAGTGATGATTAAGAGTTTAAAATAATCTCCTTTCCACCCTTTCACCTGCCTCCAGTCAAACCATAAAGCCAGCCATGCCTCTGGCTTGCATTATAATGGAATTATTGTTCATGGAGGTTTGGCCAGTCAGCAGTCAATAGTGAAGAAATGACAAACGTGTGTACAAGGGAGAGCCTTTGGAAAGAAAAGAGAAAGGAAAGAAGAAAATTTATTATTGCCAGTCTACTGATGAATGCAGGCATTAGAATAGCAGATGTAGGGTGTATAAGGGTCTGGAGAGTGAAAAGCTAAGTGTTGCCTCAGAGCACCAGGAAATAGAGCCAGGGTTGTGAAAGCCATCAAGCTGCCTGAGCCCTGCATTCCTTAATGTACAATGAAATGCTTTGATAACTGAAACCAAAAACCCTAAAATGGCAAGCACTTCCTGGAAGAACCCTTGAAATAAGGATTGCTGCTAATATGGGGTAGTTGTCAGTGTAAGGGAGAAAATGGGGGAATTGGAACTGCATGCTGGAATGAGGACATTTCCTTCAGCACGTGGGACTGCTGCTTGGGATACACCGAACAGCAAGGGAAGTACTAGGAAGGATTCAGTCTTAGCTCCAAGGTAATGGATAATCCAGAAATAGCTGTTTCTCTTCCTCAACCTTTTTAAGCTGCCACAGGAGACCTCTTTCCACTCAGAGCTCAGTTATTCTTCAGCATCGACTTCTCAACACACCACTTTGGCTTTCACAAGTAATCTGTTGGACAGGCTAGAAAACCTGTGCTGAATTCCCTCGCCTCCAATGTTTGGCTTTGGTTAGGAGAAGATTTGCCTCAAGACTCAACATGTGTAATATTAAGCGTAACCTTTTCTTAGCTTTATTGTTCTTGCTCCTTAATCTAAATTATGTATACCTTGGGTGAGTTTATGTGTATTTGAGTGAGGGAGAGGAACTCAAATGGGCATGGAAAATGTGGACTCCATTCACCCCATATAGGCTGTAATATGAACAGACTCACAGAGGTGTGTGGGCATATATAGACTTAACCACATCTACTGTAAAGAGGAAAAAAATGCTGAGAAGCATTTTGTCATGTTTTCCACTTGAAAAGTGTGAGCTGTGGAAACTCAAAGTGATCACATTAATGTTTCTTCTGGTAGTTTTTTTTCTGATGCTATTTATATTTCTTGTGCTATTAGTTTGTTATTGGGAGTTTGACAAGTTTGTGAGGTGGGTTTTTCTCCCCTTTCCCCGTATCTTGAATGTATGCACACATTTGAATTATGACTTTCCTACAGGAACTAACAGCTGTATGTGCAAATCATGCATATAAATCAATTACCGAGGCCTATGTACTATAAATGCACCCATTAATTAAGCAATGTCAGATGCTATGAACCATGAAGTTCATTACATCTTTAGCATTCAAACCAAGGATTATTTGAAGAAGCAATACTACGTTTACCTAATAGTTAATGAAATTAAGCCGGGTTGTTGCCAACATTCTTATTTTATGCCTAATTCAGTGTTTAAATGTTTATGAATAAAACACTAACTGCTGAAAGCAGAAATGTTGAAATGTAATTACTGGTAAGTTATAACGCACTTGAGGACTCATTATACCAGACTTGGGAGTTTTAAGATCACCAGTGTAACACAGTCTCCAAAAACACAGATTTTTTATGGGCTAAAAGCTGGAAAGACATAAATGCTGTTGAATTTGTCCTGGCTGAGTGGAAATTTTGATGATCGTGGTAGTATGATTTATGGGTATAACATTTTCCAGTCATTACGTGGTTGCATTTCGCCATTGTGACATGATTTGCATATGTGAATATCTCTGCAAATTAACTTCTGATGAGAGCTACATCTGCCTGGATTAAGAAGCTCCTATCTGAAAACCAATCCAGCTGCTACCCTGAAGGACCTATTTGAAAAAAAGGCAATCTGCAATGTCATCAAATATAGTTTTTCCATATGTATGTCCTGATTTAAGTTTAAATGTAAATATTGCATGACAGTATTGGTTACTTTATTAGGATTTATTCTGCCAACTAAGAGGCACTCAGGGATGTCAATGTTAGGATTACCTCTGCTGTATAGCACTCTTACTTTCCACCATTTCAATAACCTATCTACAGACAGCTGCTTATCAAGAGCTAGACTGGTATCCCTCACTGTTGTTCAAAGCCATTCTTAGCAGATGCATAAAAATTTTTTTAAAATTAAATTTTAAAGGAAACAATGCAAAGGAAAGAAACAAAAGCCTAAGAATCTCCTGGGGAAAAAAAAAACAAACAAAAAAACAAACAAAAAAAACCAAAACCAAACCAAACCAAAACAAAAAAACCTGCAAAAATATTTAGCCAAACATTGTCTTCTGCTGCTGGCTCAGCATTTCCTAGGATCAGGTTTTTCTGCTGGAGGATATGTATCCATAGAAAAATGGTACAGACTCTAACAAAAAAAACTTGCATGTGGGCTCTGAATGCAACTGATAGACACAAGAGATAAAGTCAGACAGTCAGACAGACGAGGGAGCACATAGGAAAAATGAAATAATATTTTTTTGCAGAATAACAGTAAATTACTATCAGACTTTTCCTGAGCATTTGGCAGAGGCCCAGTAATTTTTTTGCAGCACTGTAAACTAGGAGCTTGAAGAAGAAATTTAAAGGAGTCATGAGGCAGGGTTGTGAAGGAATTGTGAAAAAAAGCAATAGTGTTTTTGAGCACTGCAAAAAAAAAAAGGAAGGGGGGCGGGGATTGGGGTGTGTAGAAACCAACATAACCACTTGGTGCAGAAGTTTGAGGTGAATGTTGGAGAGCAGTAACACAGCCAAAGCAACTCATAGATGACTTCTCCTTGGGGTGGCCTTCCAGCTGTTTACCAAGATGGTTGGGTTGCTTTGGACAGGCTCTGAGAAAGCAGCACCCTCTCCAAGATGAAGAGCTGTGTATCTGCAAGTCTCAGGAGGGAGTGAGACAATGCCCTGGAGGGTGGGCAGCAGTGGCGAGAAGCACCAGGATACGCTGCACATGGAAAATAAAGAGAATGGAGAGCCTTGGGGACTTCAGAGCAGATCTGAGGCACTTCAGAGGCAGAAGAGAGGGAGAGGAGCTGGTATTTTGAGGTAGAAGGTAACAGGTCTAAAGAGGCAGAGGTAGCAGTGGGACTCAGTAGCAGAACAAAAGGAGATGAGTTTGTGTTTGTTCTGACAGCACTCAGAAACAAACAGAGAGAGAATCAAGAACTGGAGCCTTTATTCGGTAAAAGAAAAGCTAAGCAAAAAAACAGAGAAAGAAAGCAGCACTGACCTGAGAGAAAAAATATTTAACATGGGATTTGTGTGCTTTTTTAGGAATCAAAGAAATCAGATTTTTTTTTTATTTTGTAGGAAGCATTTTGATTCTTACCAATAAAACCAAGTTTTTAAGATAAAAGTTATTTCAGTTATTGCACTGAAAATATGAGCTTATCCTTTCTTCTCTCCCAGAAATCTACTAACATTGCTGCTGCTTGAACACACTGCTTTTGCTAAAAGCAATTCCAATTAAATTTTAAAATTGTAACAATATAGATAAATGTATAATGAATTTTACTTTTCACATGAGTTGAAAGCTTGAGATACAGAAGTAAATGGCCAAACTCCAAGGAGTAATTGGAAACTGTTCCAGCAGTTGACGTGTACAGTCTTAACTAAGGCTTAACTATGTAGAAACCAAAGCCACACACTTACTTGTACCACAGTTATAGCTGCTTTTGATCCCAGTGCTGTAAACTAAAATGTTGGTGGAAGTACAGTTCAAAAATGGTTAAAACCTTAAAACCAGAAAAAGTGTTCTCCCACCATCATTCAATAAGAGGCAGTAAATAGCAGTGTGCTAAACGCAAAGTTTAATGCTAGAATAAATTCACACACACAAAAAAAAAAAGTTAACAAAATATCTGCAGGCAAAGGCATAAATAAGCCATGCCCCAGGAGTTAAACACGTGCAAGTGTATGGACCCACTCATTCTTAGACTGAGCAGTGACTTACTCAGTCTTCCTGCGAACATAGCGCTAAACAAGAAAAGGATGGCAGAGTCAAAGCCACAATATATTTATATATGCCATTTATATATGTTCTCTCAGACTAGAGCTGGATTGCTCCTGCAATGGTGTGGAGACAGAGCTATTGCCCTGCCTTCAATCCCCTGTATAAATCTAAGTCTGTTGCTTGAAGCCTCAGACTCTGCAGCTGGTTGCTGCCCAATATAACAAGTTATTTTCTCTATGGGTTACATCCAAGGATGTTCAGCACTGCTGAATGTAATCACATGTGAAAAGGTTAACAAGTGAAAGACATACACTTAATCTCACCAACATTCCTGAACAGCAATGAAATTCATTCCAGTAATGGTAATTCTTAAATCAAGACCTCTGATAGCAGATATGAATGCAGATTAAGGGAAGGTAGAAGGGATTCTCTCTGTAAAGCACAGCTGATCTCACAAACTAAGAAAGGGTAGAGAGCAGCCTGGGGCAGACCAAGCAATTTTTATCCAGTACAGGCTTTGCTTCCTCATAAAGCAGCTGCTTTCAGATCCCACAAATTAGAAATGCAGAGTCAGCAACACCAAGAGAACACATTGCCTAATTGTAAGTTTCTCCTTATCAGAAAGTGTTGGTTTTATTACTTTTTGAGATGTCTAGAGGTAAAACTCCTGATATTGTGTGTGTGTGTGTGTATTGCCAAGAAAGTTTCATGTACTGATTGCGTGCAATAATAAATGTAAGAGATTTCTCCCAGTAAGCAGAGTTCACAGTGGTCATATTCACATATCCATCCCAGTGTAATTCCCAAATGGCTTTGTGAAGGTCTGAAGAAGCAAAGGAGTAAATAAACTCATTCTCTGTCAGAGTTACAGTTGTTTCTTCTAGAAGGACTGCCTTGATTGCTGTTTGTCTCTGTCATTCCCAGGTGGGTTCACACAGAAATCCTTAAATGATGTCAAGAGCAGAGGGAGCTAGAGCAGTGACATATATTGGCTCTCAAATTATTGGGAGATATCTTGATTTTATTTCATCTGACACCAGTAGTCACTCTTCTGTTCAGCATGGAGAAACACAGCACAATATGTCCTCATAAGGGAAAGGTGGAAAGAAATAGTGTTATCTTAGGGCATCAGGTGCTCATTATAGCCAGCAATTAGAAAATCTCAGGTGTTACAATGCTTATTCAAGCCTTCTAATACAACATTGTTACACAGAAAATACACCAAATATCAGGTGTGACAATGCCAAGATTTGTGTTTCTCAACTGAGCTCAAATCAAAAAATAAAAACAAGAAAAACAACCCTCAAAACAAAGAAAGAAAAGTCACAAACAAATAAAAAAAGGCAACAGCAAAAAAAAAATCTACACCAAAAATAAGCAACTCTTCCCCTATCACTTGGCACATACAGGTTAGGAAAGAACAAAGTACTTACCCAAAAATTTATATTTGTTTTTAGAAAGGTTAAGTGAGTGGATTTAACTGTAGGTGTTCTTAATGTTTCGCTTGCAATCCCTACCTAACAAGTTGGCAAGAAGTTTTTCACAATTTCAAGTAGACTTTGAGCCTTAGAAGTCACTTGCCATGTTTACAAAAATGGACTAACACTTTGTATATTTTATATTTTAGATAGGTTTTGAGCACAATAAGTCCTTGTAACACAGGGCTTTAGATAAAGTTTTAAAATACAAATGTCAGTGGAAAAATTTTAGGTAATTGCTTCAGAGGTGATATACCTATTGCAGCACAGATATACCTTTTGTTGGTTTTGTGGATAAAGTCTAGCCCAAGAGCAAAAAAGGATCCAGCTGAAGCTAATGGAAGTATCCCTTCTGTCTGCTGTGCTCACTGTGTTAGCTCTGGGTGCTTTTACTGTTTGATGATTACCTGGTGGTCAATGATACTGGTCAAAAATACTGGTATTTTTATTCACATTCCTCAGAATTAGGACACACAGTCCTTCTCCCATTTAGTGTTATGGTCCAGAGTGCTCTAGGAAAAAAGAATGAGCTATCATCCTACCTTTAGGGATGCATAGATTAGTAGGACAAGACAGAAAAGCCTGCACTGGCAATATTTCAGCTATACTTGCATGGTGGATGAAGAGAGTCCTTTCATTTTTGGGTATGCTCATGAGAGGGCAGAAAAAACAATTAAATCTTTGGCATTATAATGTAAAACCTTCAGCAAGTGTTCTACATATGCCCAGACGGTTATGTGGACTTATTTTAAAACTAGATACAGTGATCTTTTCATGATGCTGTTTAAGGTCAGAATAAATTTCTTTTTTGTTTTTCTTAAACAACTGAAGAACATTTTCATTTATCTCTTCAAAGCACTGACTTCCTCCCTGACCATGATTGAATGAATGAAAAGTATTACCTCTTATTCCTTCAGTTCCTGCTCAGTAAGCTCAAGAAGTTTGGATGACACAAGCAGGTTCCCATTTTTCATCCAGGAACTCACACATCCAGAGAATAGTTAGCCTCTGTGTCTTTTTCTTTTTTTTTTTTTTTCATTCTCATGGGATCTGGAGAACAAATGGCTTTTCTCAGAATATTACCAGCAACCCTATCTTGTTTGTCTTAATCACCTGAGAAGTTTATCTCTGCCCCAGTTGCTTGAGTAATCACTGATTATTTTCCTGAGTGAAGGGGATCACATCCTACAATATTGTCATACCCCTTTCCTTTGGCTGCTGTGTAGCACTCATGCCAGCTCTCTGGTGTAGGTGGGCAAAGTTCCAGCTGGAAGTGAGAAGGGTTTCATCCAAGGGCTTACAGTGAAATGCACATCCAGATGTCAGGCTCTGTGGGCATTTGTTACTCTGCAGTTTGAAATAACTTTCTATACTTTGCACTCTGTAAATATCAGTCTGGTCAAAGGCAACTTTGGCCCTAAGGCCCTGTACCCCTTACTCATGTCTCTCTAGATGTCACCTCTCTTGGCCTTGCTCCTATTGCATTTATGTTCTTGGTTTTGTAGTCTGAATTGCATTGCTTCTTTTCTGTCAGGCCCAGTGTCTGGGCAGAAAGCTGATCTGGTACTGCTGTAGGAAGGATTTGACTCATCTTTCTGTAAAGCACTGAGGCTTTTTTCGTAGAAAAATGAAATTCTGTTCAATGGCATTCTGGGGTAGCAGATAAAACATAATTTGTTCCTGGGATATCTACAGTATAGAATAATCTAAAAAAAAAAACGTATGAGCATTTCAATGATAAAAAAGTATAATATTTCAACAGGAATTGTTCTTGTACCATGTCATGAACACCCTCATTAGTTTTTCTTTATAATTAGCTGTAACTGTTTAAAAATTATTAGCTGAATTATTTGCTGTACTGAAACAAAGGCTTTTTGAAAGAGAACCAGCATGAATACTTATTGTTAGTGAATTAATTCAGAAAAGCCTTGATTAAGCAATATACACCTAAGTTCACATAAAAATGCTGATTTTTTTTCCCTGAAGATTAACTGTGAATTCCATTAATATGAAGAAAGTTATGTCTGAATATCAATTAGAGCTTTGAGAAAGTATACTCATGTGCTCTGTTGGAGACAGTCTGAGTCACATATGCAGAGGATCCAAAAAGAGTGAATGGCTTCAGCTTGTCTTTGTTTAAGTGAGAGCTGTGTAAAGGCTCAGGAGTGTCTGAGAACCTCAGTTAGCTCTGGATTTTCCCCTGGTTTTGGCAGGTCACTTTGTGCTTGACTGCTGGAGCATAGAAGGAGCAGTAGCTGAAAATCTTTTGCCAAAGGCAGCTGCACCAATAGCTTGATTTTACTCAGGTCTTGCCCATTTTGTGGTCATTTGTAGCCCAGATGCTGCAGAATTAGTACAGTTCCTCTGCATGGCCAGCACATGTTCCTCCAAAGCCTCAAGCAGTTGGTGAGCACAGCAGCATGGGAGGATAAGGATGGCCTGCTTCCAAAGGCAGGAAGGCACGTGGCCAGCTGCATGCAAGAGATTCTGTGACTCTGTGCAGCATTGTCACTGCTGGAGCCTCCACTACTGCCATTAAGACTCAGCCACTGCCATCACCCCCATGACAGCAGCTGGGCAATCTGTGGCGCACCACCAGAATCCCTGGACACATCCCACATGGCATCACCCTCACTGGCTGTCCCTTACTCTCCTTGCACCCTGGCATTGACTTGGCTTTGTCTCTGGGCACCCTTTGTGAGGCTTTCTCACAACCAACATGTGCATGAGGAGTGAGGCTAAGTGAGGATGCTCATGGGTTAATTTCTCAGCTGTCTGTATTTCACAGCAAAGGCTGGGGTTATTGCCTCTGAGTCTCCTACCCAGGTAAAATGACACACACAAGCATTTCTTTCTACCACAACCAAGCCCTTGGCTGCCTAATGAATTGCACTATTCAAAAGACATACATAGGTTTAATTTTATTATAAAAATAAAATAAATGAAATTGTGAAAAGAAGATGATACAAAAGTCTGTAAGACAGATTTGCAATTAATTGTCCCTTTTCTTCCCTGGAATTCAAACATACCTCTTAGAACAAATGGGCTGAGGCTTGGGACAGTAATAAATCTTTTATTTTAATATAATTTTGAAAGAATCACACATCTCTAAAAGATTAGGGAAATATAACTTTTATTTTAATGCAAGTAGTATTTTACTGGACCCTGGCAGGGTATTAGAGAAATTATCATTTTCTCGTTAGTCTAACTGCCAGACAGCTCTTCTTACTTTCCTTTTCTTCACAATGTAGGGTGTCTCAGATAAAATGCTACTTAATCAAATTAATTAAGAGGGAGTAGATTTCTAAAGAATGAGTTTCAGAAGGAATCAGGCCAGAAACCTAGCATGTTCAACACTTCAAATGCTTTCTCAAGTTCCAGGCTTCAGTGGTATTTAATTGTTTTCTTGGGTCAGGTCCTAATAGTTTGGCTTTCAGATTAAAGCAGGGAAAAGTTTTATTAGACAAAAAGGTGCCATCAAATGGATTTATGAAAATATGGACATGTTGCTGAACTTCTTGTCAAAATAATTTCCTTCAAGAAATTCAGTGCTGTCAGTGCATTCATTTCGTAATTAAATGTTTTGACAATTCAGGCTGAAACAATCATTTGTTTGAGAATTCCTTTTTGTTACACAGTTGTGAAGTGTGAAATCAAAACCACATCTGACTTGATTCTTTTCTAATCAATTGTTCAAAATAACTGAGTTTTGTGCCAAACTGAAATAATTATTCTTTGAGCTGTCAGAACTGCTGATGAACTCAAAAAAGAAAGGAACTGGAATAAAAGCAGTTTTTGTACAGAACTCAAAATTTGTTGGCTACAAATAGAAAATCTTTCATGGATATTCTGTTATAACTTTGCTTATTCAGTTGTCACATGCCCTTGTGTTAACTGCTGTGAATGCAGAGTAACTAAACAGTTTATTTCAGCATGTATATTGAAAACAGTACTTTATTACTTCAACTAGGACATATTCATCTGCATCCTGTTCTAGAAAGAACTATCTAGTTGTTAGCCACTTGTGATTAATCTCACATAATTGTAGAATGCTCACTGTAAAATCTCCCACAGAAACCATCTGTACAAATCAGGATTGTGAGATATCACAGCCTGGTCCAGATCTGCTGGCTGCTGGGTTTGTTGCAATGGGATCCCGCTGCATTTTCCAGCATGTTACAAAAGACTGGAGTAAAAACTAGATCCAGGCCATTCAGAAATCCTCTCCAGAGACAGATGCTTCTTTCCCTCATTTTCCACAGTAAAAACCTCTCTGAGCAGTAGGCTCCTGGTAATGATCTACCCCAAAGCTCTCAGCCCAAAGCTTTAGAAGGCACAACAGCATTTGGGCCTCAGGACAGACAGTAAATGAACACAAGCTGAATTTCAGGGTGTAGGAGATGCCTTCTTTTAGGGCACCTCTCAAATGTGAGATTCTCAGTGTCAATCTCCAAGGATTGGTAACCATCCTGGTTTGGTGACACCACACTGTGGAAGAGATACGATAGTACTGCTCAGTTTTAATGCTGCTGCAGAAAAATTTCAGGCTACACACAGATGCACAGGTCTCAGACTGTCAGATATGACAGGTCTGCCATACCAGACTCCTGCCCATCCACTGCTTATTTGAACAACCATCCCTCTTTGTCCCCCAGGTATGTTTTTAGGGACAGCATGATAGTAAAGTACAGAGACAAAGGTATACCACACATCCTCCTGTCTCCTCAAGGGCAGAATAACTGTGTCGACCTCTGGTAAACATTTTGAGGCTTAAAGCAGCTCCCCTCAGACTGATCTCACTTCCTGTGTTCCCGTCCTCCATGCAGACTCAAGGTCTCACCTCTCACTTTCAAGTCCTTTAAGGAGAGAAGGTTCCATTTGCACTTAGAGAGATTTGATTCTGGCAAGAAAGACAGCTTTCTTGCATGAAGAAGCACATCTGTTTGAAATGGCTCCTAACCCTTTTCTGGCAAAGAGGTCCGCTGGAGAAAACCTGGTCTGCTCTCTGGTGGGACATTGAGGTGAGGGGATGGGGAATAAGGCCTTAAGGCGAAGAAGTATATCCACAGTTAGCTCTTCCCAAGCTGAGTTCCTGAAGAGAAAGACACCAAAATTGTAGAGAATAGAGCTTTATTTTCTTTGCTCTTTAACAGATCTGTGATTCAGAGGGTGTAACACGAAAATGTGTGATTCTCTTCTGAAAGGACAGCTGTGGCATATGCGATATTCATGAAAACCACTAGAATCTTGCAACAGTCTCTGAAAGCTCATCTATCTCCATTCACCAGTTTTGTCCCTTCTTCTCCCCCATATAGCATCAACAGATTGCCAAGTGTCTCAGGGAAGGTGCCAAGTAGGTTGAAATGAATATTTCCATAGAGAAGGAAGTCGTGTTCTTAAAGCATTAGGAGAGATTGCTTTATTCCTTTTATTCTTTTTAAGTAATATAAATTCAGTAATGAACATGAAGTGGAATCAGCTGAGATAAATGTAATACAGCCAAAAAAAAAAACCAAAAACAATTGAACAAAAAATTGGACAAAAGGGTTTCTGAAACTAGCCATACAGAAATGAAGAAAGTCATGTAACCAAGAGCAACATACTGGAGATTTTTGTTCTAATTTTTGTTCTAAGTGTTAAAAAATGTTCCCTCCCACTCTTGGAACTTCTAGTCCAAGTTTGAGCCTGAAGCAAATTTTTACAGTAAAGTTATAAACCCATGAAAACAGAGGTTTATAATGGAAACACTGGCACAATTCTAACTAAAGTGTTGTGCCATGGGGTGCCTGTATAATAAAAAAAAAAAAAAAAAGAGTCTCTGAGCTTGTATGCCAGCCAGAAAAGCTAGCAACACCCAAAAAGCAAAAATGACAGAAGTAGATGAGACATTTGCAGTACAGTTTTTGAGATAAAGCAAGCACACAAAGTCCTACACAGTAAAGGATTACAAACAAACAATTTGTCACAGCTTTGAATAAATGCAGAATAGGAACCACACTTTGAGAAAATGATGGGTTATTAAGGTATGGAATTTAATATCATTGTCAATCTATAAAACTTTTACAACCTAGTCTTATTTGCACAGAGATTACATCCCCAAAGCTCAGTGCCAAAGACACATGTTAATAAGCTCACAACTTTTAATTAAGCAATATGTATAAGTAGATTCCCATTAAGCTGTGATTTGTGGGCTAGTTCATTACAGTGGGTTCCAGCCACCAGACACATATTCAATACAAATCAAGCAGCCTGCATATTATACAGCTTAATGTGAGCCTACTTGGGATATTTTATCACCAGTTCAGATTGGTGGCTCAGAGAACTATATTTTTTTTCTAAGATTGGGGGCAGCGACCAGAACCTTATAATGACCCCATGTTGTTTTCTTAATGAAACTATCCATCTGAATTGTTTAGTTGCAACTGGTAATTATTCATACAGTTAATCATAGTTCTGTTATATACAACAAGTATATGACATTCAGCAAGCACACATTTGCTGTCATTTAAATCAAATGTGTAAAATAAGGTGCAGAAGAAGGAAATATGGATACAAAGGAATGCAACAATAAAAGTAATTCACACATTTTACTCCAAAGAGAATGATGACATTTTCCAGGTCTTGGAATAACTCTCTTTTGAGTTCCTGAATTGTGTTAAAATTTCTGCATTCAGTTTGTGACACAGGGTGTCAAGTAAAATTTTTCAATCAGCTTTACTCATGACAGTGTGCCATGCCATTCACATTTTTCTTGCTTAGAAGGATTCCCCATTGATTACATCAGCAGTGAGTATTTTACAGAAATTTGATGCAACAGCATTAAAAATAAGATGGATATTCTGCAATATTTAATACTTTTTAATTTTTTTTGCAGGAGTTATAAGTTCATGGATCAATGGATCATTATCTAGGAGAAATTACTACAGTCAGATTTCTGGAAAATAATACTTAATCATAGCATTTTCTTTTGATATTCCTTCCATAACAATAAGTGAATGAATTAACTTTGCTACACATTTACAATTATCAAGAGTGACAATTGTTTTTGACAGCCCTCTGAGTAAGGATTCTACTGTATTTCACTGGAAGGAAATATGCATTTTATTTACCAACTGACGTTTTCTCCACAACCTCTCTTTTAGCCCCCATAAACAAAATATTTAGGGTTGATTTATTTTTTAATTCATATTTTCTTGTTTGCTACTAAAATATTCTCTGAACAGCCAATCTTAGATAACATAGTGATACTACCAAGAGCTTTCCAGTATTTATTTGGAAAGCAGAATTTGCCACTGATCCCCGGGTTCATCTTATTCAGTATCTTTCTAACACCAGTAGCTTAGCCATGAGGTTTTATGAAACCAGGGAGGGAATGAGGCCCAGTGGAGGAGACTCCAGGCAGAAAGAGAAAGGAGTGAGCTCCTGAGAAGGAGATGTGAACTACAAATCAAGAAGACAAGGAGAGGAGAAAGATCATAATTAGATATACCCTAAACGTAACAAGAAGAATTTTTCAATCAATATGGTAAGCTGCTTGTAGCCAATTAAAAGACTATAAAGTAGGGACAATGCCATATGTAGATTAGTCTAGTCTCATAAAAAGAGCCTTGAAGCAGTGTTGCATAGTTCATGAATTGATTTTGCTCAAAGGCCGAAGAAAAAAGAGCTGCAATATCCCAGTCCAGTAGTAACAAAAGTGATACCTCACAAAAGTCCATTCAGTGCCTAATGAGTCAGAGGAGTTTTACACATTCCTTTTATACCAATGTTTTGCCTCTCCTAACCATCTTTCCTAGGATCAGGCTGGTGCAAAACTATAATGGAGAGTAATTGGGGTTTGGGGATTTTTTTATGAATACACCATTTCTAAATAAACTAGAGCAATGCAGGCCTGGGAAAACCTGTAACTCTGCCTTCAGCTTTAATCCACCCCTGAATCCTAGCGCTTTTCCTTTGCCAGCTCTACAGGATACAGAAGCACATGAAGGAGTGAGGAAACTACTATGGAAGCTAAAGTGTTAAAAACAGTCTCCTGAAGCCTGCAGAGGAAGCATGGAGTCAAGGAAAGCACCCAGACATATAGCTGTTGAGACAGGAGCAACATTACAGCCATTAAAATCAAATGTCAAAGAAGGAACAATGCCTATTAGCTTTTAGAAGCCAAAAATGAACAGTTCAGCTTTATCAAACAAATGGGTTGCAGTATCCAATTACTAACTTCTGATAAGCACCATGTCAATTTTGAAATTGTACTGCTGAGTCTGTGGAGAAGAAAAAGTAAATCCGAGTTATCCACATAACAAGGATAAAAGGAGGCCAAACTACTACAATCCTGACCTAATTACCCAGGCAAATCGCTCTGCTTTCTGGAGAGCTAGTGGAAACACTGCAGCATTCGCTGACAACGCTCTGACCTTGTAGGAAGCTCCTTTTCTCTCCTCTTCATGTCCCATCTGATCAGAAGCCTTGAGAAGTTCTCTCACTGGGTCCCTCACTCTCAGCATCTTTTTATCTCGTCCTACCCAGGAGTATAAAATCTGGGACTGTGTATGGCCCGGTCGAGTGGACTTTGGAAGTCTGAAGCCTGCAGAGTGAATGCGACTCTTCATCCAGCACACAGAATTTTGCACAGCTTCACAGAGCTGCTAGCACTCTAAATAGGAAACCATTATCCTATTTGCTTCTTAAGGCTGATGTCCGCTGTGTTCAGGGAACATACAGAGGCTTCCAATCCTTCTTCAGTGTTGTTAAGTCTGAAGCTTGTTGGCAACTCCCATTTTAGCGCTATTCTTACCCCAAGGTATGCGGGTGGTAAATTAGGCACAGGTTGAGTTTCTCAGCAACAGAGTATATAATTAAAAGGATAATAATAATAAAAAACCTCATGAATTGCGTTTTAGGTAATGCAATATGCACTTCCTGCTTTCTGTTTCATCTCTGTCTAAAATGTGTGCTAAAGTCCATGTTTCATTCCCAGCCAGCAGGCTGTCGGTAAGGACTCCCACCTCAAGGACTCACAACATTCATAATCAAATAAGAAACACAGGACTTCCAACTAAACCTTTAAACCTGACAAACACACACAGAGGTCAGAAACCCACTTCAGTCTCAGTTGTATTGGATGAGGGAACAAGAGCGTCACTCCCACCTGTCCTCACCATCTTTCTCCCAGAGATGACTGCACTCAGAACAGCTATTAGAGTTGCTCATGTGAATGCTTTCTCACCTGCTTTGGCTAAACATGGTCCTGTGAGGCTTGAGCAGCTGGAGCAGAAGGTATTTGCTGCTCAATCTGAAATGGGTGAGGGAAATCTCCCATGGGAGCTTCTCCTGCATGAAAAAGCAGCTGTAGATGATCTCTTCAGGTGGCACAGCTGTGCTCAAAGGAGAGCGTGTCCACAACAATAACAAGGGTAGAAGAGGAAAGCCAGAAATTAGCCACATGAATGCAACATCTTAGTCTGTGCTCACTATTTTCTTTTTGGACAAAGCCATGCCTGTATTGGCTCTTTTGACATCCCTTCTAAAATCCCTCAGGGATTTTAGATCAGAGGGGCAGAGACAAGCCCCTAGCTTATACACTCAGCCCCAGACTCAGATAAAATGTTGTGTCCCTGATAAGGTAGATACACATGCATGAGGTCATTGTTTCATAAGGAAAATCAACATTTAAGAGATGTTGGTGGTCAATGTAACATGGTAAGTTTTTCAGTGCTTAAAAAAAAGCAGGGGGGAGGAGGGGGAGCAGAGGGGAATCAGGTCTGCAACCCATTCCTGTCCACTACTTGTTAGTGAAAAAAATCATGTGACAAGACCATTAAAATAATTTGGCTTTTTCAACTCTAATTTGAAAGATATTATGAAAAAAGTAAAGCATGTTCTCTGATATTCAGAGCCTCTCTAATAAATTCACAGATAATATCTGGAAAAAACACAAAAGCCAGCAATTTTTAAATTCAAGGTAGAAAATAAAGACTGAAACAGCATCAACAACAGAAAAAAACTTTGGAAAGGTTTAAAATACAGAGCCTTGCCACTGAAATCTGTCCTGCTCTCATTCAAGCACACATATACAAGCATATTCTTGCACTGATTTTAGACACAATCATAGCCGTTGCTGCTACAAATTCACTGTGAATGGTGAAGTTTTAAAATTCATTTTAAACATTAAGAGAAAAAAAACTTTCTTTTTTAATTTTTATTATTTTATTGTGTAAAGACTCCATGCCTTTGGAGTAGGAGGCTATTATATATATATGTATGTCATAGTTCAGATGAAGAAGTTTTCCAATTTCATTAACAAGTAGCAAGGTCTGTGCATATACCTCCCATACAGAATGTTTTAGAAAAATGGCCTATTATGTCTAGTTAAGTCAACCTTGTGTCATTATTTCATATTAGTGTATATGACAGGATTGGCATACCCAGGAAAGATGCATCAGAACCATTATGTGCCAGCCAGGAAAATGAAAAAAGCAATTCTATGTTTTGAAATCTGTGTTAAATATCATGTTCTCAAATATTTTGTGAAGGAAAGGTTCTACTGGTGAAAAAAAAAAATCTGCTAAGGCTAAGGCTTAAGGAAGTACTTTGAATAAATCTCTAGTAAAACAGAGAGGAAAAAAGGCCAATTTTGGAGTGTATATTTAAGTAGGAAAAGACAGGGAAATGAGAATAAAAAGCCTACTGCATGAAAGGATAAAAGCTTAAATGCTTTGCTTTTAAAAATATTTTTTTTAAAAAGGATACACTTTACCTTTCACAAGGAAACTTCTTGAAACCGATCTAGAATTCGCAAAATATTTCTTTCAGGACTAATATCATTATCCTACACTATCAATGAAAAAACTTCTACTTGTAGAAGAATACACTGATTCCATTAAAATATTAAGCACACATTAAGCAACAGTGGAAAGAGTACCTGTTTTGAGAAGATCACATAATTTCCATAGAACCCCAGAAATTTAGGGCCACAAGAAAACTCAAAACACCTCCAGTCGACATTTGTACTAAAAATAGATTAACTACATCACTTCCTACATGTTTCTCTTTATCAGTGAGTTGACCTTGACTGGACATCAGATGCCCACCAAACTGCTCTATCACTCTTCTCCATAGTGGGGAGCGGGGTTGGGGTGGGGAGAAGACAGAAAAAACCCTCATGGGTCAAGATAAAGACAGCTTGATAAATTGGCAGCAAAGGAAAACAAGAGATTTTATTCCCAGCTTCCCATCAGCAGGCAACATCTTGCCACTTCTCAGGAAGCAGAGCTTCAGTATTTGCAGTGGTTGCTTCAAAACACAAAGATCACAAATACTGAATGCTGCCCTTTTGTTCTGCTTTCTGTTAGCTGTTATTGCTGAGCAGGTGCCATATCTTATGGAATATCCTTTTGGTCTCTTGGAGTCAGCTGTCTTGGCTGTGTCCCTGCCCAATTTGTTGCCTATGCCCAGCCTACGGTGAGGAGGAAAACGTTGGAGAAAGAGTGTGAGGTTGCCCCAGCAATGGCCATAGCACCGGCATGGCAGCAACACCTTTCCAGCTGCCAGTGCAAAGAACAGCACTGTGAGGACTGCTCACTGTGAGGTAACTGACTCCGTGTCAGCCAAACAAAAGAAAACAGCCCTCAAACCTAGTCATAAGAGAAAACTCAGAGCTGGATTCCTCAAAGAATGACACTACAGGGAAAATGAAGGACTCAAAATAGCTTAATGCATAGGCTCATTGATATTTTAATTTTTACATCTGAACTGTAATTTTATGTCGTTCTAACATTTGATCTAGCTGTTGAAGATCAAACTGTGGCTCAGACCTTGGACCATCTCCTGCATGTGTCATTCCCAAGAAATTTTTTGTGTAGCCTCTGACTCCTGTTTAGGGTGTGGCAGTGGCTTAGGAATGGTTTTAGACTCAGGAAGGTTTATGCCTATTCACATCTTCCATGTGTTGAGACAACAGATTTGAGTGTCTTCCAATGCCCATTGCTGTGGAGAAAATAACACTGATATGTGATATAAAGGCAGCCAAGAACCATATCAAAACCTCCTGTGCTGTAAACTCATATCTCCATTGTCTTTAACTGAGCAGCCAAAAAAGTACTTTTGCTGAGGATCAGGCTCCCCATCTTTAGATTACTGGATAATAATATCCTATCAAGGAGATATAAGAGGGAATCAGAGAAGCTCATCAAAATGTTCAGTGACATGGCAGCAGATTTATGAGAAAAAAAAGATGTCATTATAAAGAAGGAAAAAAAAAAGGAAAGGTCATATTCATTAGGAAGGAAGGAAGAGACCTAAAGAAAGTACAGGAAATTATAGATCTACCAGCACTTGAGAGTTTTGTTGTTAAGAGAGAGGAAGGATTTCTTAGCACATTTATTAAAATGAGGTACTGCTTCTCTTTATTTTTACATTTTCAATCTTTTTATTATCATAGCAATATGTCTTCTACTGCTTCCTTAAGCATTAACAGTGGATTTATTTAATAAAACTGGGGACTGAGCATCACTGAAAATACTGATTCCAATGGAATGCTCTCATGCTGTGATTGGTGAAGTGCTAAGTAATTTGCTTTTAATGCTAGCACATACCACTTAGCACTATATTTAACTGAATGATGAAAATCACTCATTTTTCATCCCCTTGCTTAACTGGTGCTCAGTGTAATGTATCTACTGTACTGGAAGCCTAGCGCCAGATATATTCTAATAGATCCTGCTCTCCAATCTACAACAAGCATTTTAATTTTTAATTCATAGTTATGTCTTTATCCTTTAATAGAACAGAACTACAGATGGGGAGTATGTTTTAGATAATAAGAGCACAGTAGGTACCCAGGGAAACTACACCACTAAAAGGATTCTTTATTTACACTTTTCAGTAATGACTACATATATATAGCTACACAGGAGAAAATTGTTGCAAAGGAACACTGCATAGACAGGCAATTACTATCCAGCTATAACTGAGCATTATGGATGATGCTGCTGATCAGAGCACTTCAGAAAAGAATTTCAAAGCCAGTGCTACCCATTGCACATTGACCAACAAACATGGGAACTCATAAGATGCAAGTAATCAAAATTAATAGGTAGAATGCTACATTAAAAAAAATAATTTTCCCAATATTTAAACATACTTTAAATTCAACTTTCACAAATATGTAATGTACAGAATTGTACATCCTAGATCAAATGAGTCAGTGGAGACATTCCAATATAGCGGGAGGAATAAAAGTGGTCAGTCAAGTCCTTCAGGCTGAACAAAGATTCAGTACTAGATCCACATTTGTCAGAAAAATCAACACAGTCCTATCAGAATTTAAGCTATGGTGGTTCCACACATAAAGTCAGTCCCAGCACCAGACTAAATTCCAACACTGTATTACCAGCACCATAGTTAAAATCTCACAGAACCAGACTGAGATATCTTAACTCAGTGGTGAGAAACCCAGGCTATAATATTGGCCAAAGGGATTTTACCATTACAGTCAGTCATGCTGAAAGGCAAAACCGAGGCCAGGAAGATGCACATAGTAAGATACTGCCCAAAGCATCCTGGTACTGTCACCCAGAAACTGCAATAGGTTACTGGGTGGTTTCTCTTCAGTTGGTTTCTTTTCCAAAGTTATGTAGAAAAGTTTAAAGAGTCAACAGGCAAAGCAAACATTAAAAGGCAATTTTATTCCAGTTATGACAGAGAGAAAAAATCCAAGTAATATCTAATGCAATAAAAGCCACAAAAATCACATCAATTCTTGTAGCTATTCAGAAGTTTTTAAACACCATTTCTTCCTGGGCATAAGTCATAAAATATCCACAGACCTGTGCACACACACACAAATAAACTGGGAAAAAAACAAAAAAAACAAATAAGGAGGTGGAAACCAAACCGCTATTTTGCATTCCCAAACTAAAACTGTGCTCAGGAGTGACATTTAAACCTTTAGGTTACTACCTAATGTAATTTAACGTTTATGCAGGTGGATGAGAACTATAGATTTAAATATTGCTATTAATCAACAACGCTCAAGATATTGAGTAAGATGTTACAAAGATAAATGCATCTGAAAAACTTTTACCATAGCAGTGTGAACAAGGGGATGCCAGAAAATCATAACATGCTAGAAAAATGTCACTGATTACTACCTTGAATACAAAATTCTACAAAACCAATTCAAAATAGCAGTCAGGTAAGTTTCTTCCGGTTTCTAGCTTAATTTTCAGGACAAAAAGAGAAGACTGAATCAGGATGCTGGCAGTCTGCCCTGTATTTCTCCATTTGCATCTGACTTAGATGGCTTTGCACAAATGATTTCACCTTTCTTGCCTGTGTTCCCCTTCCCACCTTCTTCTGTTGTCTCTCATAGCTCTTGCCTCTGGGGCATGGACAATTTCTGATACATTTGTATGGAGCCAAATAGAATAGGCACTGGCTGGTTCTATCTAAAGAAAACTGACTGGTTCTAACTTTAATACTTCTAAGAAAGCATGACCATAACCTCCAGGTTGCTTTAAGCTGCTGTAGCTCACAGGAAAGTGGGATATGGCCACCACAAAAACCTCAGAAAAATGGTCTCTCGGATCTTGTAAATTTTGTAGCATGTTGGGACTTGTCTACAGAACTGGTGGATGTAATCATCATTGCTCCTCTTCTGGGCGTTCTCACAGTCTTGCAATTACAATAGCATTGTGCTGTGAACAATTACTGAAAACTGTCAATGTTTCAGTCATGAAACCTGAAAGACAAATCAGCAACATTTTCCCCACCACAGCTAACAGGTACAAGCAAAGCTGAAAAAGCGGAAACAAGCAAACCTGTGAAATCTAGCAATGTCCCACAACTGGGAAGGGGGAAAAAAGTCACATGAAATAATTATGTTTTCATGATCCAATCTGTGATCTGATCCTGTGAATTCACCACATTGCACAGTTTGTCGAAGCCACAGAAGAGCTACGAAGGCAGCATTCACAGGACAACACTGCATGGGCAGAGATGCAGCCATGAGAAACGTAAATCCTATCAGACAGTAGCCATACTATGGATGTGGATCACGATGTAAACAGCTCCACAGGCCATGTGTTACTGCAGGAACTAGCTCTTGTCAGAGACAATGCGATTTCCTGAAGATTAGGAAAAAGGATGTAGAGAAAGACATGATGCAAATACACCAGCGACAGTGTATGACCTCCCTCCCCCAACAAAAGGGGTATAGAGCAAGAGCCCATACACTAAATTTACCAGGTTTCCTAAAAAAATGTGTCTTTTGTGCTCATGTGAACTTTCCAAGGTTTCTCTGTTAGCAAACAAGATTACTATAAATTTAAAAGTAGCACAAGGTGCTTTTAACTGAATTTTACTCCTTAGAGGGCCTTGGAAAACTGACATGATAGGACTCAGCTGAGTGCAGAGATGTTGTGGAGCCAGCTACAACAAGCCTTGATAAGCAACAAGAGGAAATTGATATCTCATAATAACAGTGATGCCTAAGGACACCTAGCATGTTCCGTAGCGCTCTGTCATCAAACGCCCTGAAACTACCTTTGGTCAGGAGCAACTTCACTGGAAACTTGACACAGATGTTCCACTCTGCATGTGCTTCCCAAGGCACAGCGAGGGGGCCAGTGGCTCTCAATACACAGTGGAAAACACAATACAAATCTGAGAGATTTGGACTTTTGCACTTAGACCAATATGTCTGGACACGTACCTAAACACATTTAGAATAACTGATTTAAGCCTGCCCCCAACATAATTTAAATGCTTGCTGCCTAAGTTCAATCACTCTGGATTGTGTTACTGTATTAGGATTCTGAATGGAAAGTGTGACAGCGTTTGGGTAAAGGACAGCACTTCAGGATTCTTGCAACAGCTGGTGAAACTACCCAGGGATGAAGACACATTGGAAAACACAACTGTGGAATTTCAGTTGTCACTGATCACTGTTCTAAAATTATTTGCTTTTTCTATCCCTCCTATCATTTTATGCTTAGGTATCAGGATTGTTAGGTTTTTCATCTAGGTATAGAAACTGAAAATAATACCTTTCCACCTTGCTGTACTCTTTTTCCTCTCCCTCAGCTTGGTAAGTGTAGATGTACTCAGCACACTGTCCTTTTCCCTTTTAGGATCCTGGTCTGTGCTCACTTTACACAAAAGATTTTCCTCACCAACATCACCAAATGCCTGAAAAACAGAACAAACAAAACCAACATATTATTATGGCAGCATTCAGTGAAATATCAGAGGGAACATAGATAACTTTGATTACCCTTCCCCACCCCTCACTTTTTGCTTTCAAAACATCACAGCTCAGAAGCTTTTGTGTGTGTGAAATTTTATTCTGTCATACTAATAACCTAGCTTTGCAGAAGCTTACATTTTAGCTTTCATGGTTCAGTTCCACTCCTGGGCTTATAACAATTTTTCTAACAGTTCTGCCAAAATATTATAAAGTTAAACTTGCTGTAAATGTATTCACTAATACAGATAGAGCAGTGAGATTAACAATTTAAACACATGTGAAATATGAATTCACCTAATTTTTCTCACTCTAAATGCTTTAGTAAAACAGTGGAATAGGGATTTTTACACTCGTTGCTTTTCATAATTTCTTCTTATGATGTTCTTGACACATGGAGAAGATTTGAATGAATAAAGAATATACAGTCAAAGAAGAAAATCATGAGGAGGAGATGTTATAGAACTGTAAATTTGTTATAAAGCCAAGGCGCTGCATCAGATTCAGCTCAGTTCATTAGTAGTTACCACATCACATGTCAGATCCTCAGCTTGTGTCATGTGGGTGGAATTTTGCACAAGAGCGCCCTGACTCCAATTGTTTTCATGTTTTGGAGTGCCCATATAAGAGAAATTTTGCTCTGATGAATTTGAGCAGAAATCAAATTTCAGATACTAAGAAGTAACTGTGCTCAGCTCTGTCTAGCTGCTGTTACTCAAATGTTAGCATGAAAAGGCAGGTTGAGCCAGAAATATAGTAATATTTTAAAGAATTTTGCTATTCTCAATCTAGTTTAGCACAGCTATAATGAATTTTCCAAACACAGGCACGTGTAAGGGAATTATCTGTAATTTCTATTGTATTTTTTGGCATATTCTTATTTTCTCTCTGTTGAAGCTCTTAAGAGTCTTTGTTGTACTTCTGGTTGTGATACACAGTGAGGGTAGGAAGTGCTGCTACCTACCTCAGTAACAGAGGGAAACAGGCAACATAGTGAGGCTCCACCTCACATAAAAAGTTGAGATTAAATATTGGAGTGGTCTTAGCATCTCACGTCCTAGGCAAGTTTCTCTGTACCAGGCCATTCTTTCTTCTCACCTAGATACTACTTACACAGAACAGCTGCTACTGTATTTTTTGTTCTTTCAAACTAAGTGATAGTCCTGTTTTAGGTTGTCCAAAGCTGTTTCTTTCATGACATAAACAATCATCAGGGCAAGTCAAAAACAGATACAACATCATGGTAGGACTTCATAGCAACACTCTTGCATTATACTAAGTCAAGAAGAAGGGAGACAGGCCTACAGTGTCAGTGAGCTAACAGAAACAGAAATATTTTTCCAGTTGCTATAATCTGAGAAAAATATGTGGAAATATCATCAGTGTGTACCTGGAGTTGCAACCCTAATTCCCCAGAAGCTGATTTTTTAAAATCATTTAGGTAGATTTGGAAAAGACCTTTGAGATCATTTGGTACAGCCATAAGCCTAATACTGCCCAGTCCACCACTAAACCATGTTCTCGAGTGCCACATCCACATGTGACTCCAGGGACTTAACCATTTTTCTGGACAGCCTTTTCGAGTGCTTGAAAACCATTCCAGAAATTTTTCTGAATATCCAAGCCATTCCCTCTTGTCCTGTTGCTTGTCATCTGGCAGAAGAAACCAACCCCCACCTGGCTACAACCTCCTTTCAAGCAGCTGTAGTGTGATAAGATCACTCCTTTTCTCTTTTTCTCCAGGCTACACAAACGCACCTCCTTCCTCTGATCTTCATGAGACTTGTTTCAATGCAAGAAAAACAAGGATACAGGGGATATTCAGAGTTCACTGGAAAAGCCTTTCCTTTGGTGCTGCTTAACACATACCAAGAGCTCTTCCAAACCTGATTGTTCACATACCCACCATGTCTGACTGAAGCAATAGGAGCCCTTTGCTACAATTAAGGTGCTATCATCTACTTGTGAACTTTAAATTGAAGCTTGTATAGATATGTCAGATTTTTAAACTTGATCAGATGTTATGCGGAGTTATGTTCTTAAATTAAAGTCAAAGCTGTTGTTTCTGAGAGTGACTTAATAGCAGTAACCTTATGGTTAATCAACCGTGTAGTAAAGTTCACTGTGCACTTACTGCAGTGTAATTATAAAGTGAGCAAAAATATAATTGATGCATTTTGTCAATCTCTGTAGCTGCAAGGTACTTTTTCAAAGGTTATTTTTTTATTCAGATAAAGTAAGTTAATGCTGTTTTGGCAATTATCCTTTGCTTTCAGAGATTTTACTGCTGATTCAGGTAAAACTGTGATACATGAATAAAGATTATAGGTGTTTAAAAGTACAAAATACCTTCTGCAGCAATCAGTGGCCCTTTCAGCATAAAATTGTTCTGAAAATCACTGAAAATACAGCAAATTTTGGGGTTTAGAGTGGGTTGAAACAGAAATATGTAATTTTTTAATACAAAATAACACTTTCAAAGTACCCCTTAATTATCCTCACTGCTGTTTGTTATATAATACAACTAGAGAGCTATGGCAGCCTTTTTCCCTTGAGCACTGGCTCAGACTGAATGGGTGTGCTTGAACTTGCTTCAACTCCTTCTGCAACTGAGAGAAAGAGTTCTAACTCTTCAGGACCTCAAGAAAAATGAAATTAAAATTTCCATTAACACAACATATTTGGGTATGTGTTGATTAGGTAGGCAAACCGTGCGCCTCACTCCACATTCTCTGCAAGCAAAAAAGATGTCAGTATGATTTAAAATTGAATATTCATGTACAGAACAAGGCTATAATGCTGTAGTTCTGGTATTTCAGTAATTTTTTGGTTCTCTGAAAGCCAGTGAGTCCTGCTAAAAATGTCCAGCAGCAGACATGTCTCATTCCTTTCCTGGTCCTCCTATCAGCGCACAGACAGCAGCATGGATAAGCAGGATATGGCCGCTTGGAGGAAAGAAATCTTTTGCCACATGACTCTGTGACTTTCTGGGGTACAGTGTATTTAAAGTCTGAGATTTGTAGAACACTAGGGAGGGTGCAAATGGCCATATGCTGCAAGGCTGCCTCCTGCTGCAAGGCTGCCTCCTGCATTTCCGTCCTGTTGCAACATAGAGTTGACTGCAGCTGATAATAGATTCCCAATTAATAGACACAGCTTCCATTTAAACCTGTACCACAATTTACTGAAAAAAAAAAAAAAAAAAGCAAGGACCTAATCTTTTACTTCACAGGGAAAACAACCTGAAAAAAAAAAAAAAAGATATGGATAAATAACTTCTGCTCAGCTGAGACACATGCTCATCCACTTCCTCTGCAGCAGAGGGATTGGCTTACCCGCCATAAGGGCAAGGAGCAACAGACTGGGTCCATTTCAGGACAGGGTTTACATGTCACATGTGAGATGAGCTGGATCAATTTAAGAACAAAGCATACAAGCACAAGGTTTCTCCAGGAAATCTCTTTTCCTTGTTCTCATCTTTTCAGTGGGATGAAAAGAGCTGCCTGGACAACTAATTTCTTTCTTAAATGGATTACCTTTAATTAAATTATAACATTAAAGGAGAAATATATACTGGTAACAATAACTCAAAACAGTCTGGTTTACTTCTTATTTGAAGTGAAACTTGCTATACTGCCACAACCCTCAACAAAAGGGCTGTAAATTTGCAGGGTGTACTGATCCAATTGCCTATGTCCATGGGATTATCCCTCAGCTGAGTTGGTAAAATGTGTGATTCCCAACTGAACCTCAATGCTTGTTGAGAGAGATCATGCTCCCACTGAATGCAGTTGCAAAGTATATTATGTTTTGAATGGGACAAGATTAAATCTCAGAATTAGGCGGGCAGCATGTGGTAAAGCCCATTCACCCCACAAGTATGTACACATATACATGCATTAATCACTCTTCTGCAGGACAAACTTTTCCTGTTAATCCCTGCTTTTATAGGGATTTCCAGGAAATCAACTCATGATTGGCTTGAATTGGCCATGTTTGTGGATGACCTGACACGAAGCTGCTGAAGCCAGCCAAAGTAGGTCAGTTTACACCAAGTAATTAGCTTTGCCCAGCCTCTCTCCCAGACAAAACTTCCTCACCCACTCCCCACAGCTGACCCAGCTTACACAAAAGCCAGAGCTGTGCTGTTCCCTCCCAGGTGAGATGAGGATGATGTCATGAGGAAGGGCACCAACCTTAGATACTGATCTGGAGCAATCCTCCCTCTTTCTCTCCTCCACAGACCTTTAGTGGCCACAGAAGTGACACTCTTCATGAAAACAGCACATGGGGCTTTTGCAGTAAACTTGGCAAATTTGTTCCTTTAATGAAATTAGGGCCAGAAAAAGTTGCACTCACATCTGTGTATAAACTGTGCTGGAGTCAACTGCATGGCTTATGCAAACACAGGGAGAAAAATAGGGCCCAATATTCATAGCAACACTGTGTATAAAAAAAAGAATTTGTGGAATTAAGAATAAAACATGAGGCGATTTGTTGATTTGCCCAGGGAATATAAGAGAGCAACAAATGTGTAGATTATTCTAAGGTTGTTTTTTAGTGTCATTATCAGATCCAAGAACTGTATATAAAAGCATGCAGTCCTTCACATGCTAAAAGTATAGTTTGCTCAAACAATTGTAAAATATTCAGTATTCTTAAGATTAAATATCTGAATATTGCTTCTGAAGGAACAGCTGTCAGCTTAAATCTAAAGTCTAGTTTGTTTACTGGCTGTATTTTATATCTGTTAGAAAATGACACCAAATGGCAATAAAATTGTTGTAAGTATTCTACTGGGGACTATAAATGCCCTTTGGTTACAGTGTACATATCTTTATACATAATTCCAGTATATTTTCCCTAGAATTATGTTAAATATGTAAAAAGCCTTTTCTCATAAAGGTAAAAATGCTAGATGTTTCCAAGCTGTAATTTAGCATTAGTGTCAAGATTGCTTCAGAAAATAAGCTACGGTTACAGTTTCATTCTTTTTAAGTGTCACTCAGCATACCATATCTGATCTTGTATTCAAAATAAACTTATATGATTTTATTCACTTTTCCAGAAGTGCAGGGGAGTTTAGACATAATTTATAGCATATGGATTGATGTAAATAGCTTAAACTAAGTAATTGGCTAGTCACCTACGCTGTCTTATCCTATTACTGCTAGGTACTTTTCAAGTAATTAGGGAAAACAGATCTCTTTTATCCAGTAAGTTTAAATTGGATGAATCCTTGACATTTGTGAAGGCTTGTTTGATAGATAAAATCATACTATACAAAAACTTTCCCTGCAATGCTGAGGTTTACTAGGCCTATAATAAGAAACTGATTTTTTGTTGAGTTAAAAGGACTTATCTTTGCCCTTTTAATAAGAATTCAACTCCAGTCAGCAAAAGTCAAGATAAAAATCACCAAGTTGGTGTTATCACCACATGGACAGCAAACATGTACCACTATCATTAGCTTTTCTGTGCATGCATTTCAAATATGTTTAAAATGTTAAAATTCAATAATTTCCTTTATATTACAATAACATCAGATTAATGAATATCGAAAAGCATGAAAAGTGATTTATCTTGGGAAGGTCATTCCTTGGTTAGCCAACAGTTAAATTGAATTACTATACAGGGGAAATATATTATAGGTAAAAAGGAAAATGGTTTTTACTGCATGTGAATTCTGTGAGTTTTACAATGCTTATGATAAAAAGACTGCACCTACAAGTTTAACCTCTATAATTTTTACATTGCACATTTAAAAAAAAATCTTTTTATTTAACATTTCTAGGGCAATTTATACATGTCACCTTGTACTTAATGCTCCTTTTAAAACAGTTAGTTTTACCTCATCCCCATGAAACCTATAAAACTACTTTTCCTACCAGACATGAAATTTCTAGTTATACCAGGAAATCTGGACTTATAATGGCAATACCACACAAAAAGAAATAAGTATTTTAAAGAAGCTATTACTTAGAGGACATTTATTCCTAGCTGGTGTACTTCTGCACACAGCACTTACAAACTGCCTTTGCTTACTGGGGAAAAAAAAAGGCAATTATTATTAAAGTGAGTTTTGGTTCCTTGGATAAAATTAGGTTCACATTGAAGTGATTTGCTGAATTAGGGCTATGAGAAAATCTTGCTTTTAATGAAGTATAAAAGAGTAGGATGAGGCTGTAAATATGAAGTGAGTTCCTTATGAGCATCCAAGGACTCCACAGCAAGATTATGCAAAATTCCTCTTATGCCTGTCAAAGAATATCTGCAGATACAGAAACATATCTGAAGTTAAAATCACCAAGAACTGAACACATGAATCTAAGGTAGAATTTGGCCTGGTCATTTCAGTGCTGTTCTGATGTTCCTGTGTTTGGCAAGAGAAACACTGCCCCAGAGCTCACCAGCCTGCACACACTGCTCAGTTAGCTGAATGCAAGAATCTACTGCTTATGCTGGTAGTGCCCTCTGAACAATGCCTATATTTGCACATACTTTTTCAGAGTTATTATAATTCCTGTGTTGTTTTCTGCCAAATTGGTCATTTCCTCCTATCAAACAAATTATTTTTGAAGAACACCCACCAAAACCAATACCCATCATGTCATAAATGGCACAAAGCATTAAATGTCTGATGGACAGACTTTAGTCCCCAAATGCCTAAATTCATGAGGTTCCACTGTGGTATTTAGGAACACGTGTAAGGACTCTTCCAGGTGGGATTCCTGAAACTTACAGAAATTAAAAGTCAAAGTCTTTTCATTTTGTTATCTGCAGAGTTTCATGCCTTCAGAGTTTCATAATAAAAGTGAACAAACAAACAAAACTTTACACTGAAATAATTACATTTTCACCTTTGGTATGTCACTGTAATAGAAAGGAGGATTGTTTCACAGGAAGAAGGTGCATGCAACCCCCAGTTCCTAGAAGCTGTTGAACTATTCCTTGCATTCTGCAGTTGTGCAAGAGCACTAGCCCATCCAGAAGAACAAAATAAGTGAAAATTGATTGTTTTTTACTCTGTGGACACTGCAGACCAGGAAGATGTATATACAAATACACAGTTGCCACAGACCACCCCTGTTCTTACAGGTCGTGTTCCTACAGTCCCAACACAATATTTCATACATATATCTAGTCTCTGGTGAGGAAAAAGAGGCTTGCTGATCATGAAGAAAGAAGAAAGGCAGCTGTCATTTTTATGACAGAATGTCATAGAAATCTCCCTGTCTCCTGTGACAGACAGAGAGAATAGATCATACTCTCTGCCCTCACCAATGTGGAAGAAAAGCCTTCCTCTTTCACCACTGCTGGAAAAGTGAGGAGAGGAATGAAAAGCAAAACACAAACTCGTCTTGTTTCTTTTGGTGAGGTGTTGTACCCATTCCAGAATAAAACAGGTAAGATTATGAAACTATATTATGTAGGTATATTTCTGGTAAAGGGAAATCTTATTTACACCAATGGGTGATACAATGGAAGCTGATTAAATTTAGAATAGCAAGAGACTTCTGACCAAACAGACTATAAGGATCCAGAAAAATCTTTTCATTGAGTCACTGGGAGCAAAATCTAGTTTACCTAACCATAAGACAGATCAGATTTACATATCTAAATCACCTGAGTCTTTAGAACTAGCTCTAGATAGCCAAACTGAAAATGCCTATACACAACAAATTGTCAACAGAGGGAGCAAACTGAAAAGATTCCAAGAAGCCCAGGTGCCTTTCATCTCCTACACTCTTAAAAACTACACATAACATTGCAATGCACTCTTCAGCTCCAAAAAAATTTTCTAGCCCCACTCAAGTACCCCTGCTTGTCTAGCTGCAGCAAAGGGAGAAAAAAACAATGTACCTGAGGGGTGACAACAGCAGCAAGTAGTAAAGCTCAGGTGTATTTTTCCCTGTGGCAGCAAACTTCTCACTTGCCAGAGTATAGTTTTAAAATTCATTAAATATTCCTAATTTGGAACTGAAGTAGAAAGCCCTGACCTATAAAACACACAAATGTATAATTACATCTGTTATCAGCTAAATGTAAGATCTGTATATGGGCTTTACTGCAATTATTAGTTAAGCACATTTCTTACATGTAATTGCATTTAGATCTACAAGTAAAAATGCTGTAAAGCATGCATTGATCTCCTAAATTAGATGTTCAGCTTTCAAGACAATGAGGTAAGACTCAGTCATGGATTTTAGGGATAGGCTATGTTATGATCTGGTGTGGGAAACTATGGAGAAGTGGCTTCAGCTATCCACATTATACATTGCTTACTTTGTGGATGCTGGAAGCTTCTCAAAAGCTCACCTGGGAAGACAAAACTACATCATATGAGAGCACATTTCTTCTCTCTCAGAAGTACAAAACAGATGAATGAACTTAAACCGGGCACTGGATTAAGATTGCCTCGGTTGTTCGAAGACCCTCCTTCCAATGCCTGGTGGAAGCTGAATTAAATCTCACCACTTAAAAGCTGAGAACGTAACTGGGAAAAACCATTCTGCAAAAAGGTACATTTTTAACAGGCAGAAAGTAGGACTTGGGCTGCCTGGTTGACCTCCAACATGGAAAAGGTGTTTTAGCAAAAGTCTAAGCAATTATTCACATGAGGAGTTTCTTCAACAGATTTGGGCATGGATCTGGATTTGCCAGTTTCTTTGTTCCAGTAATTGGGTTCTACTTCATGTAGGCCACATGCCTTCTCTTGTTTTCTTTGGCCAGCTTGAAGACTCTGGTGTCTTCACTCTGGTGAATCACAAGTTCCCCAGGCAGAAAATTATGTTTGAAATCCTTGAGGACAGTTTCCTTTAAATTAAATTTTCTTTAAAAAGCCAAGTAGGGCAAAGACATTAAGAACAAAATCTTTAATGAAGAAAACAGCCTTTAACCATTAACCAAAGGAGTAGAAGCAATGTTTGCCTCATGCTGGAAAGACGTACTCAAACCTTCACCTTAGAAGTGCGCAGATGAAAACATGGTGTTTCATCATCACTTGTGCCAAGTTCTCTGTGATGATGCTCCCACTTCTTATCTGGGTAGGCAAGGTAATATTCTTTGACTCTACTTTCTCTTAAATGCCAATCTTTTTTTAAGAGTCTCTCAACACAAGACCAAAGGCAAAAAGGAAATGTTCTTCTTCAAAGCACTTAGAACAAAAATGGCAAAGCAATGAACAAAATGCAGCCCATGAAACAAGTAATGGGTGATACATCTCTTTAATAACATCCTGTATTGTGTTTTAATGCACAAGCTGCTGAAATGCTGACAACATCCAAGATTCAATCTAAAACATACAAGATGCCAGCAGGTAATCTAACTGTGCCTTAGCTCTGTGTATCTGAGTACAAACTAAGTGAATGACCATACTCGTTGTAATAGCTGCCTGTTAAATGTGCACAGTTCTTACCTTGTATATTTATATATATAATAATTCCTGTGCAGAATGACCTTATGTGGTTCTAAGTGATATATATTTATAAATAATCTCTATGTGTGTATTTTCAATGTATATCTTACATAATTGCCTTTAAATGGCTCTATAAACAATCCAAAATTGCTACTTTGCACTGCAAAAGCATTAACTCATTGATTATACACTTCTGTATAGGAGTGAGGTCTTCCTACGGCTTTCAGTGTGTATTTCAGTCAGGGTCAGGCATGGCCTATTTTCCTCTTTTGACTGTGCCTAGCTCTGAAATGCACCACTTTGCCTTCAAAATCTGGCAGCGAGGAGCTTGCTCGGACCTACCTCAATGATAGCCCCATCAGGCAGCCTGAGGAAGCGCCTATAGAGCTCCTGGAAGCCGCTGAGGTGAACCGTGTAGACACAGATGAGAACAGTGGTGCTACCTTCCCAGCTGGCTGCAGAGTGAGGGATTTCATCCTGGCGCTGGAGGTCACAGCTGGAGACACCAGGCTGGCTGGCGTGGTCCTTCCAGATGTAATCAGACACTGCCACCTAGTGAAAGACAGCCCCCCCGCCCCCCGGACACACACACACACAGAGGCCCCCCACCCCCCACCAAAGGAACATATTTAATTAACTTCTGGCAAGAGCTTAACCGATTTAAAATGATTTTACAATAAATCTGCAAAGCCTGTACCATATGCAGCGCTTGCACACAGTTCTCTACTACATATTTTTTTATGACATAGATCTAAATAGAGGAGATAGACAAATCCCCAGTGTATATTCTATAAAGTTAATTCTGCACAGATGAAGCTGTAATTGACTCCTGTATTAACCAAAAGTAGGGAGATCAAGCAGGGTAGGTTAAACAATAAAATGGCAATGCTGATTAAAAAAAAAAAAAAGCTTCCCAAGAATTTTGTGAGCAAGTGTTTGTATTTCTCTCTCTTTCAGAAGCCTTTGCTCCTGTACCCACAAGCACTTTTAGTCTCTGATCTCTGTATTATATTAAAATAACCTTGTGCTGCTAACTGAATTGTAGATGAGGCAGAGTAAATTAGGTGTATTTTAGGGCATTGTGTAAAGCTCGTTTATTAACAGTTACCTAGCTTCCTTGTTTGCTCTAAACATGTTTGCTTTGGTAGGTTTTGTATCTCCCTACATCAGTCAGAATTTCCATTTAGCATTTTTCATGTTAATTCTTTACACAAGCTGAGCAGAATTCAAGACCTCAGACAGATCATGGCACAAGGCTTAAGCACCCTTTATCCTTAACTAGAAATGATGATGAGAAGCATTATTTTTATACTTTCCCTGAAGTGCAAACATAAGCTTTTTAACCCTCACTTTTGCAAGACCTTTTCGTCATTCATTTTCTCCCATGAGATGCTGCTCCTGTTTGTGGAAGGAAGGGACTGGGGATATTGCTACTTCCTTACAATACATCAGCATGCTCTTCCCTAACCCTTCTATTTAATGTAGACAAAATACCACTTTTGCTGGCCTAACACATGCTTTTTCTTTCAATACTGTGTATTACACTGGCAGAAATGATTGGAACTTACTCACAAAGCTAGCTTAAGGAAAGCTCTCATTTCTGCATAGTCTTGCTTTTAGTTTTTGCTGAAATGAAGAGGTCAAATTCTTACAAGAGACTGCAAAAACCAGATACAAATTTTTCCCCTCACTTGGGAAAAGTTAGATTTAGCTCAGTTTGCTTGTGTTCCAGTTCACATTTCCTCAGCTGTTCTTATGCATTACGAGGAATCCCATAACTAGCACAGTGTGCCAATGCCACGATCCTGACGTGCATGCTGCTATTATGAGATACTGCCTTAGGAGAGGATTTGTTTTAGGTGAATTAAGAAAGCAAGAACACATATAGAAAATCATCTCCAATTCTTTTCTAGGAACAACAGAATAGGATACTTCATTTTAGCACCAGCTTCCATTTACACCAGCCCTAATAAAATTTTTGCATTTTAAAAAAAGGAAAGGTCATCTGAAATTCAAGGTAAAATAAGGACAGTCTGAATTTTCCACACCAAAGTCTCTGGGGTTCAAAGGCTTTCATTCAGGACAATACATTAGAACCATACAGCAGCCATAAGGACAGGACAAGGCCTGTATTTTCTTCTGTCTAACACACAAGACACATCCCTGCATTACACAGTGCTCCATAAGAATTAATGTGGCCAGTGGTTTCAAGAAAGCAGGACGGCAACTTCCATTGGTACCGTGTGAGCACAGAGGAGCAGCTCCAACAGCTGCCACACCACAGCCCCTGCAGCGTTTACCCTCCTCTCTCATCCCAGTGTCTCACTACCAGAACTTCTAACCTGTCCAATTCATGAGGACCAAGGCTTTCCTGGCCTTGTGTCTCCTCCCTCATCTATGGCTTCAGGTAAGATAAATGGTTGGGAGACCCAGCTCAGAACCTCAGTCTACAGGAAACACAGCAAACAGAATGATTTCTTTTTCAATTCTCCTTTTATGCTAGATGCATTTTTCCCTGCATTGCTAGCTTCTTTTCTTCAAAATTTTCTTTCCTCTTGAATCAGTCCCGTGCTTTCCCATGCTTCTTGTCTGACCTTCATCTTATCTCTCTTTGACTGAATCTGCTTGTTCTTTTCTTGTGTTTGTCCCTATCAGCTGGCAGAGGGCTTATTTACTGTGTGTTTTGCAAGCCATGGATATGAACACCACATCTTTCTTTTCAGCTCTGTTTGAGCTGTGAAGTCTGGGGGCAAAAATATGCATTCTGTACTTAACCAGCACAGGGGAGAGCATGGACTTTCCACTACTTTCACACAAATAAATTATCACCTATTTTTTCAATCAGTGCCAGATCTGAGTGTAATTTACAACACGCAGTTACTGTGAGGAAGCCAAAGCCATGTTACTCAAACCTTTGTGACTGAACAAACCTTCACCTTGCCAGGGCAAAGACCTTCTTTGGAAGTTCTTGACTCTGGGTGCCATTCCCAGGGGAATGGCATATCCATATGGGACCAGGTATGGCATCAGAAGTCTCTGTCTTCCTCCCCAAGAGTAGACAGTTCTGCAGGATAGTGGGAGTAAATAAACTCATCTGATCTGTTGTCACATTTCAAGATCTGGTGAACTACCTCTGAGGACATTGATGTGACTAGCCAAAAGAACATGAGAACATGACAATATTGTCCTGCATGTCCTCCTCCCATCCCCAATGCCCTGTCCCACCCAAAAAAGACCCCCAAAAGCACAGACTGATCATCCGACAACTGAAAGAGAAAAGGCACTGCCAAAACTGATGGTGCTGTGGTGAGTTGCATAGCCTTGGTCTGGGGTGGGCACTAGAAAGGAAGGAAAGAGGACCCATCGCTGGAGTGTCACTCATTAATTCTTCCTCAAAGTCACCTGGTAGTGTGAGCTTGCCTGAAGGCAGACTCTTCAATATGTGGACGAATATAACATTTGAATACCACTTCCAGGAAGGGGAAGCAGCTCTGTTTGTGGCTGTGGATTTAAAGACCCCAGTGCACAAGCATTTCCATTCCCTCCTTGCTAGCACCATCTGAAAGTATTTGGCAGACAGATGTCCACTGCCTTGAAACTCTCAAAACACATTTCTGTGAAGTGATAGGTCACTAGAGAGCTGCTGTAGCCTACATAACCTGAAGTAAGCTCCAAAAGTAAACTGTACTGTCATCTGAAATTTCTATCATTAAGTTAATCAAAAATGTCCATTCATTTCTACAGGAATACAATATGAGTTAATAAATCCACCGAGACAGGCTAGTCAAGAGACTGTGCATATAGGACATGTCAGAGAAACTGAAGTTAGCAATGATCTAGATTCACAAGGGCTGACAAGAAACCACAAAGTGCCAGAGCAATGTACAGTAATCCTTAAATGAAATTCATCTTTCAGCAGAAAAACACATTAAGGATGGTAATTCAATGATAAAAGAGGCAGGCCAGAACAGGTTCAAATGCTGAATATTTCACAACATAACTTAATTAAAGCGGGACTGTGAGGCTGTTAATCGTTTTATAATAGTTCAGCTTGAAATGAGGTCTGATGTGCATGCCCTTATAGTTTATTTGTTTATATTATTATAATCATAAAATGTTATGTCGACCTAATGCAAATGTACACTTTTCACTAGCCTTTATTATGTTGGCAGGTTTTTCTCCTTTTGGTCCTCCTATTTTTGTGCAAGTATGAGAAGGGAAAAACTGGGAGGAAGGGTCATGAATTTAGGTCAGATCAGATGATTCAGTAAGTCTCATGTGGGTTTAAGTCTTATTAATAATTTTAATACATTCTTCCTTGACAACAATTATTTCAATCACTGCTCCTTTAGCATACACCATGACGTAAAAATGCAGATTTTTAAAAGAGTGGAACACATTTCTCCTACAAAAAAAAGGTAAATTATGTCAACCCTTTGGAAATTACTGTGCATAACCTAGAAAAAAGACAAAAATACATTTTTAAGTACAAATACAAATGTATTTTGTTGTATAAATGTATTATGCCACACCAAGTGTAGAGAAATACGTTATTGAAGTACAACACATTTTAAACACAAATATGTTTTGATAAATGTATATTTATAAATATATTAGGCAACTGAGGTGCAGCCAATTAATATTACCAATGTTTCCTAGGTCAGGGTACAGAAAATGCCATGCTAGTGTGTAAAGGTACTATGATGTTTTCTATTGTTTGACAGCTTCTATGAAAGAAGAAAGGAAAGAATATTTCCTCAGATTTTCTGAGCTGCAGTGAGAATGAGAGGAAGACTGACTTCTAGTGTCTTAAAAAAAAGACACCAGCATGAAAAAAGCTCTCTTAAAAAGTTGAGAATTATATGTGTGTCCAAACACTTGATTATGATTAGTACTGATTCTTGACTGTTTGCAGCAGCATTATTATTAGCAATGTCATGTGACAGGCTCATGCATTGCAAAATTTATAAAAAAACCTGTTTGAAAACAGCATTCAAAGAAAATGCATAAAATGAGTAAAATGGACCAAATCTACCAATTGAGAATGGGTGGAACTGAATGCTGGTCATGACAAATAATTAGCAAAAGTTACAAGCTGTTAACTTTCGTCAAAAGGGAATAAAAGTGTTGAAATGATAGGGGAAAAAAAAGACATCAAAAGTCGAGGGTGCTGTATTTACTTCAAGTAACTTTCATAAACATGGTAAATGCATTTTCTGTGGTAAGAGTTGTAAATATGGGAATTGCTGTCCTGGAGGCAATCTTTGTTAAACCAGCGTAGCTTTACAATTAAAAAAACAAAAGCTGGCTAGTGCTAACCTCTGAGGGAAGCACAGCACCCCTTAAGCATTACAAACCCTATTTCTGACAAACTGTTGCAAAAAATCTTGCCAGCAACTCTGGTAAAAGAAGAATTTACATGGAAATATCTAAAAACATCCTTCCTGTCTGTGTCAAAGGCACCTTGGTGGTGTCCAGGTTCCAGTGAGGTTGTCACTGGACCTCGGTCAGAATCAGATGCGACAGCGAGGAAAGTTTCCAAGCCTCTGTAGGAAGAATGGGGCACTTTACGAGTCATGAAAATCAACTCAGTTTGAATAAATCGTGAAATTGGAGAAATGTCAAGCAAAAGCAGACAAGAAAAGCTATTAGGATTGCCAAAAATGATACCACCACGAGAAAGCCATACCAAGGCCCCTCATGTTTAACCCTTACGCGCACGAAGCACTCACACACATTTATGTGAGTGCAGCGCTCTTTGGTGGGGCGGCAGCATGTGCTCTTGTTCCTGGGGCAATAACGACGCACGTGAGCGTCTCATGTTAGCAAAGGCCTCTGTGGGCTCCTGGTAACTCTGCAGAGAGATACCTTGTTTCTAGATCATCCTATTTATCAACATAATGGACCAGCATAAGGGACCAGTAGTATCCAGGAATTGTTTGTTTCAGTCAAATTATGAATGCCTGAAGCATTGTTGTTACAGTCTTCCCTGATTTATTTAACAAACAGACATGGACACACTAAATGGTGAAAAAAAGGCATATACAGAGAATAACCTCTTTGTAAATGACTAAGGAGAAATCCCAGAATAGATTTATGGAAAGCTGCTTAGCACCATAGCACTAGGAAACAGCAGCGGGTCTTTTTGTTTCTGATTTGCAATAGCATCCTATTTATGGATATGACCAGTGAACAGCAATGCAGATCTTTTCTAGGGAATGATTTTCATCTCCTGCTTTTGAATATTACAAAGTGTAGCCACATATTCTTTAGCTACACTGCGCACTTGTTGTGTAGTCTGCTGCTCACCATCCCATTTTTTCAGATTTAAATCTTTCGTGGTTTTAAGTGCCCACACTTCAGTCACCCATTAAAAAAATACAAATGTAGAAATACTCTCTTCCAAACAATAATAAATCTGGGGGGAAAAAAGTCATCTCAAGAATTAATTCAAGGAAAACTGATATTCAATGCAGCAAAAACCTTAGTGAGTAAAAATTAAAGGCCACAGCTTTCTTGCATTTCCTTGTGCATAGCAGTGTCTTTGTCCATTGATTTGCCCTAAGGAAAAGAGATAAAATACATTCCCTTCCTACTCCAAAGAATCCTGCTATATTCTGAGCCCAGAGTGAGTTTAGTTCAGACGGGCAAGAGAAATCTCTCTCCATGCCTCATTTCCCAAATTTTACAAGGGATGCTGGAATCAGTTACTTAAGAAAGCATCTTCAGTAACTTCAGACAGACAGGATTTTATATACAAAAGTGTTTAGGAAAAGTTATTTTCCCTGTGGAAGTCAGGATTTTAATGCATACAAGGGCATATCTGTGTAAATAAGAGTGTCTGCTATTCATTATCTGCTCATCAACATTTGTTATTCATTACTCATGTGTTTACAAATGTAATGCAGTCAGAAAGCAGAAATAATACTATATGACTTTGGTGACCAAAAATACACCAGAAACAACAAATAGTAAATAGAACCACAGAGCAGTTCATCTTATGGGATAAAGTTTACCCACAGAAGACATTCTGTGAAAAATTTGTGAAAATAACCCTGACAGATCTGTAAGTAACAATGCAGTTTGAAACCAATATGTAAACAGAAAACAAAAGAGCTAAGTTTGTCAATTAATTTATTAGCAATGAGCATTTTATTTTTACTGTTTGGAACTGATTAAATGCAGAGAAAATATAGTTAAAAGAAACAAGACCGTGTTCACAGATTTCATTCAATTTGTCCAAGACCTTGTGCATTCAAGATGTGTGTCTAGGAATGAAACTGGCTTTTATTCACCTGTTACTTACATCAGATGGACAGATCTTTTCCTGGTAGCAAAATAACATTTTTAAAATTGTGTCACTACATAGACAGTAAATCAGCTGAGAACTTAAAATACATTGGACTAGTGGCTTCTAATTGCATCTTCTTCAGCCTCAGAAAATTTCCTCCTGTGCAGGCAGTGGCATAATGTATCCTTGCACTAGTGGGGATGAGCAATTGTGCTCTTGTGGAAGGTGCCTTTTGAATTTTAATTTATATTTTCCTTTTTTTTTAATTCAAACAATAGCAAAATTGCTGTAAAGGTTTACTAAGTACCAAAATGTTCCTAGTTTTCCTGTTTAGATCTAGCTTTCTTTTGAAGCAGATGGAAGGAGGCTAGGAAAATGAAAGTGAAACAAAGATTAGAACACTTTTAGTAAAACATATGTGAACATCTGTGAAGGGTGGTTGTCCTCTTAGAGAAATACTGTAATTTTGCTCTGATCTTTCAGTAACCCTAATAAATACACTGACTGCTCCAGCACAGATGTTAATTATTAGCAAACATTTACCTCAGAAGTATCTAGAATCTCTCACTCACACTGCAGTCCCATTGCTTCAGCACTGTAGGGACAGGTAGAAATGGTCTGCTTGCAGAACAAGGAGTTAGCAGCCTGTGTTGAGATCAGAGGACATTTATGTGGCTACTTGCTTTAACTGCCCATAAATTATCTGATTTTCCAGATAATCACCAGCAATCAGATGCTTTCTTGCAGATATCACTGCAGAAATAGGCCACGGAGGAAGAACTGAAAATAAAGGTTTCACAAACACATCCCTGGCAAGGTGTTTGTGAAAGAGTAGTGGAAGGGTCTGACATATTTTTGTAAGCTGTGGTGCTAAAGTAAATGCTGGTTTCATTATTGAAAAGAAGGGAAGGAAGAAAATTAAGATGGCAGAGGTTTGGGTATTCCTTTGTGATTAAGATCGACACTCACCATTCCCATGTCATCCCCTCTGCCTTCTTCACTCCAAGGATGTTTTTTTCTGCCTCCATAGGGCCAGCATCCCAATTGCAAGCTCATCAGAAACTAAACCCAAACTGCCTCAGTTGCTAAGGTATTTCTTTGTCAGCGTACTCCTTCTTTTTCCTGTGCCAGGGTTTTGATTTTGAGTCTTGCAACCAGTTTAACTGTGCCTGGAATTGATGTTTCTCTAGAAATATTGGAATGGAAATCCACTGTAGCAAGTAGAGACAAAGAGTTAAAGGCTCAGGGAAGTTTGCATGAGCATCCAAGAGGGTATGCAAACCAGTTGGGTCTGCCACACTTGCAAAAGTAACTTGCAAGATCAGGCTGTCTCCCAAAGCTCTCTGAGTGTGCCAGGAGCCTCACAGCAATGCCTTCTTTCTTGCTTCAGTTAAGAAACCAGATAGTAAGAATTCTTCTCACAATAATATTTTCCACTTGTAGCACACTATTGCAAAAACGGCCCCTTTGTGGTATTTCAGCAGTTTTGTCTTCAGTTCAAGCAGGAACCATGAAATATACAAAAAATTAATTTACAAACAAAGCAAAAATGACTGCTAGGAACCCTAAGAAATAGTTTGTGGGACAGCTTAAAGTTTTGTGCAAGGGTGTGGCGTGATTTTATGGATGCAAGACAGATTCTGTTCGCATTTGATTTTACCTTAACTAGTTTATTTTTTCTGAATTAAAAGTTACTGTCTGAGATCTCCAGAAACAATTGTATGGTATTACTGAATTTGATGTGCTTGGTTTGTAGAAAAATGGTTTAGTCTACTGTGACCAATTGTCTATTAAAATAAAGCTTATTATTAATGGAGTATACTCCTATATCCTTTATTTTTTCCTTCTCAGAAGATAGCAGAGTTCAGCATCCGATAAACATGTAAATTGCTTTTTTCTTTTCACATAGGACAGATTTCAACTTCTGAACCAGCAGTCAACAAAGATTCCCCCAGCTGCTAGGGGAAAAAAAAAAAAGTAAGTATTTGTGAAGAAAGGCATAATAAGATCAGAGGGAAGCCTGTCATAAAAATGCACATTGCATAATACATGATGGATCAGTTCTATTATTTAACTTTTGCATAGATATAACAATACAGATATATGCTAACCATCATAGTCAGCATTAATTTACAGTGGGAAAAATAATTAGAATCTCACTTTTTCTGAAGAATGGAGTGAAAATGTAAACAATGCTTCCCTCCAGGCAAGTGCTTTATCAACTTGACAGGTGCATTTGAATTTCCATGGGTGGGGGACATAATAGGTTATTTATGTGTCATTTTAATAGAAAGGCCCAACCATCAAGATGGACAGGAGACTTTATCAGTACTGCTGTTTGCAACTAATCCACCAATTTAATACCCCATGAAAATACCTGCAACAAAACCTGGACATTTTTCTTTTCCACTCCATTATAGGCAAATCAATATGGGTGCTATTCATCTCAAATCTTTGGCTCAGCAGGTGCCCACTACACGGAGCTCCTCACAACACTGGTGCACTGGCACAGCCACATAAACATAGACCCTTTGACTTCTGGTGCCATCAGTGGCCCACAATAGGATCACAACAGTGCACTTGGATCACTAGTTTGCCCTTACATAGAAGTAAACAACAAAAAAATAATTTTTTTAAAGCACTTTTTTTTTTCTTGATTTGGTTTGGTTTTGAGAAGAAAACCAGTCACACCTTCTTGTGCATTAACTCTGATAAATGCCTTTTTTTGTTCTGTGTAGGGCTGTGACATTGAGTGACACAATGCCCCAGTGTGACCCAGGGTAAATTTGGTGTCCATGCTGCAATTTCTTCTTCCTCTTCCCTCCTTGATACTGTCATCTGTATGAGCACAGGGTCCCCCTGTACTTATGTACAGAGCTATTGCTGCCACATTTTTAACACACAGCATATGCTGATAGCCCTCCAGTCCTTCACATCTGTGTGTGTGTGCACGGTCAGAATCAGCCTGATCCACACCAGGAAAAAAGTATTTTCTGTTAAGGAATCCTTAAAAAAACCCAACCATTTTTGTGAGCTGAAGGTTTCCATTATTGCAAGTCCATCGTCCTCTGTGTGCAAAAGTCCAGCTTGCAGATTCATGACCCAACAAGGTCTACATGGACTGCAAGACAGTCCCCAAGGAGCTTGAAAAAGTTTGAAATAGATCTAAGTAGCATAGAGGTAATGAGATCATCCACCCTTCCCATGTCCACTGAGAAGTGTGCTCTAGCTCTGTAGAGATAATTCTTTTCTAAGGCAGGTACAGCTCCAGAGATGTTTCAAGTATGTAACTGGAAGTATCATTACACCCCCCGGGTAATTCCTCAGACTAGCTACTCCTGAAATTTTTTGCAAAACCAAGCAATTCATAAGGACATAAATTTGATTAAAACCAGACCTGGGACATTTCCTATGCTCAGTCTTTCAGTCTGCAAAGCTCATGAATCCCTGTGGTTAATTAGGAAATATTACTCATAGTAAAATCCAGTTATAATAAAATGTATTTTGCCTGAACATAGCATCTTAATAAGTTTCAGAAATAGTCGTTCCCCCATTTTTCTCCCACAGCTTCCAGTTTGGTGACCATGTTTTCTGTAGGAGGACAATGCCACTTGTCCCACTTGCAGAGGAGGACTGCATACTGTCCTCTCTCCTGGGGGTCACTGGGGAGCTTACAGCAGTGAGGTTGTAGGCCAAATGAAATCCCCTGGGACAAGGGAAGGGAGCCCTAGGAAAGGCACAGTCTGGGAGGGCATAACTTGAGCCCTCAGTCCACAAGAGGAGGAGGTAATATCTCTTTCCAGCGTGAAAGCACCTTATAGTTCACTCACATATTACCACAAAAGGTATATCACAAGTTACAAATGGTAAAGTGGGTAAAAGAAACCCAAATAAACTAAGTTAGTCTCAACTGATATATTAAAAGGCAGCTAAGTCTGGGTAGAAGACCATAATAGCAAAGAGAACAAACTGCAGGATGCTGGGTTGACAAACCAAACAGATCTCGGAGTCTAAATTTTAACAAAGTTTTATACCAGAATCTATTTTTTGCTCTGCTTGGATAGCAACTCCTTCCACAAATCATGTAAGGAATGCAAGCAGTTCACCATCCTCATTACATCAGTCAGTAGATACGGAGCAGGAAGATGACTGTTTACTCCCTAATGATTTTGCTTCAATACTGATTGCTTAATATAGCACAGGTTTCTTATCCATTCACAGAACTAATGAAAAATGTTCTTATTTTACACTAGATTTTTGTTACGTAATGAAGACATAAAAAAATGTGAACATCAAAAGTTACTTTGGTGTGAGTAAAGCTGACTGAGTTTATCCTACATGGAATACAAAAAATAGCACCTATAACTGACACATTTACTTCCAAAAGGGCAAATTTTGAGAAAATTATTTGTAAAATTAAAAATAGATCTTTAAAAATATAGATCTGATGTCTTTTCACCATTTGTTCTAAGTAAATATCTCTTACAGTGAGATTTGCATCATATTGTATAAATCTTTAATTTCAGTGGAAAATAAATAGTATATCATAATTTAGATAATACACTGAAGTAATTTCATATTTCATTGAAAAATATGTTTTCTGCTTTGTGTGTGTGCTTGATTCACTGCATCTCTGATGCTTTTATGCTGATGTAGCTACTTTGATCAAGTAAAATTAGAGTAAGGGACAGCAGCATAGGAATTTATCACACCCACATATTTTCTGTTATTTAAGTGTAACCAGAACATTTCCGCATTGTCAAAGAAAAACATATCAATCCACAGAATGATAAGCACAGAAAAAATCAATCAAATCAGTGTATTACTCAAGAAGAAAAGGGGTAAGTGTACCCAAGAGTAGTGTAATGCCTTCTGAAGTTGGCAGAGTTAACAAAAATTTGGTTGATATTTTTCAAGGTGAAACCAAGAGCTGGTTTCTGGGTACTGAAATTACTTTAGACTGATTTAACTGTCCACCTCAGCTTTTTGGTACTTGTAGAAGTGTCAGTTTCCAATCAGAACGCCATTTCTCAGCTCTTTGCTAGTTCCTTTTCTCATTACATGGGATTGGGATCTCTTGTGGGAGGGAATGAACCCCATTCAAAGTAAAACAGAAAATACTCAACATATAACTCAACTCCAAGCACATTTTGATGGTTTGGTTTTACAGAAATATTTCCAAAAGGCTGTTGACTTCCAAAGTCTTAGTACATAGAAAATGGGGATGCTCCATCTTTTTCTCAAGCTGAAATATATTTTGAGAAAAAATAATGAGAAAAATATTTTGAGATGTTTTCTGGGAGTTAATTTGGAAAGGGGTATTTATTAATTATTTTTTTCTTTCATATTAAGGGCACATTTCCTGTCATTGCAAGAGGATCACCAGTCCTGTTTGACTCTGCTCTTATTTAAGTGGTTTCTAGCCAACTGTAACTTGCATTTCTAGTTAAGATTACAAATTAAAGATCAGGTTACGTTAGTATGCAATCACCCATCAAAAGCACTCTTCTGTTTGCCCAGACTATCGGCTTTCTTGAAGCAGGACCAGCTCCAGGCATAACTAAGGCAGGCAGATGCCTGGGACATGAGGTTTTCTTCTCCATCTCTTTTGCCTGCAGCAGTGCCCCAGCAGCCAGACTGATGCCTGCTACTGCAGCCAGGGAAGATACCCGAACTGGGCTGCTCCTCTAGAGACAGCAAGGCCAAAGGTAGCTTGGGAGTCTCCATCATATCTGTGATCAGCAGCAAAAACCTCCCTGTCCCTGTGCTGCAAAGTAGCCTTGGATTTGAGATTCTGTAGACAAGGACTGATGACAATAGGATTTGTTCTTCTGGATTTAGCTAGAAGCAGCCAAGTACTGTAGTGTCCTGTCAGGCAAAAGCCATTTCAATAGAATGCTAATTTGACTCGCAGAATTGGATCATGCGTGGCCCCTTGGAACTCAAGCTATCTTAATCACTAAAGTGTGATCTTTAATAACTAATTTCAGAATCCTGCTTCTATTTCCTGGGATAACACTAGTATTTGTGAAACAAACGGCCTCTCTAACTTCCAGCATAAATGGATTTCTATATACAGTAATTCATTGAAATAGAATGACTGGAAGAACTACTTTAATCTTCTCTGTCTTGAGATGTTGCAGTTCCATTTTCTAGACTTGTGTTTTCCTTGTAGTTTGTTCATACTTCACAGATATATTAGCACATAATATATAACTCTTTACTGATCCATTTATCCACCTGTAACTCTCAGAGACTATCTAACTATTTCCCTTCAAAGCTTTCATCTGCACATCAGTATCTTCTGCTTTTTGTACTCGGAAATATGACAGAAGAAAAACCATAGAATTACAGAATCACAGAACTATTTGGGTTGGAAGGGACCTTAAAGATTTTCTAGTTCTAGCCCCTCTTCCATGGGCAGGGACACCTTCCACTAGACCAGGTTTCTTAAAGCCCCATCCAACACAGCCCTGAACAGTTCCAGTGATGGGGCATCCACAAATTCTCTGGACAACCTGTGCCAGTCCTTCACCACCCTCACAGTAAAGAATTTCTACCTAAAATGCTCTCAAAAGAGCAGATAGCATCCAAGGTAGAAGCAACCCCAATTAGGTCCTGGTGCACCATGCAACCTCATGTTCTCACACTGTTGTTTGTTTGGGAATTTCAAGAGCAGTTGCTTATAGAGTCAGCCACTATGTGGCAAGAAAAAAAGAAACCAAAATAAACATTAGGCATTGTTACAGTCCAGTTGGTCTCAGGCAGGAGGGAAGACATGCAATGGGTTGAAACCTCAAAGATATTGTACAAGAAACTGCATCCAAACTGAGAGCTATATTATACAGCAGGAGGGTTTCAGGTGAACTGGAAAACTACAACTGCACAGCAGAGGAAAGATGCCTAAACTCAAATGTTTTGAGATCATTATTATCTTCAATGGTTTAAGTTTATTATTGCCAATATTTGACAGAAAGAAAAAAAAGAACATGCTTCTTTCATGACTAACTTTTATGCTGTTTTAATTCCACTTCTATACTGGTTACATGTGGGGAAAAAAAGGTACATATCATAAATTTGCTATAGATTTTATAGAGAGTTTAGGCAGCCTTAGATGCTCAGCTACCAAACAAATCACTTGATCTTTGTATCTTGTTCAGATAAAGGATTTAGGAGTGGCAAAGAATAAGGAAAAAAGCAATTGAAGTGGTATGAACAAACTATGTTGATTTAGAAACCAAGCCAAACAAAAGCCATTACAATAGAGTTTCAAAAAGTTATGTTTGCAATTTAAAATACCCATAGGGCAGATCTGACTTACATGACCAACACTTAATGTATAATACGTGATAAGATGACACATGCAGTTTTGAAACTTGGCAGTAATTCAGAAAAAGAATACTTTGCTGGCCATTAACAATTTCTGAGCAATGTATACATTTTTTATATGTCTGTAGTTGAGTTCCTGAGTGATTATAGTTATAACAGTGTCTTCTCATGTAATCTTAGGACACCAAAAGCTGCACAGCAAAATGAAAGTAAGGATTAATAAATGACCTCCCTCCTTGCTCATGCTAACGGTTCCCTAAATTCACATCCAGCATTTGCTTTCTGCTATTAAATGCAAATGTAGAGAAGCTGCCACAGATCTACAGGGTTACAAATGATGCAAGAGCTGGGCTTGCACTTAAGTTAAGGGCTATGAGGGGGGATGTGTGTGTGTGAGAGAGAGAGAGCAGGGAGGAGAAGCAGTATGAGCATTATACTGAAATATTTTAGCATGCTTTAATGCACCTAAATAGTCTCACACAAGGAACTCAAACTAAAATAGTAGAAACAATGAGCAACCATAGTTTAACGCTGGCAAAATTTAAATAATACATCAAAATTCAGGGTTGTTGGGTTTTATGTTTTTGTTTGTGGAGGGTTTTTTTGGAAAGGCATGTGTATTTTTCAGTGGAGCTGGTACTGACTTGCAGCTGTTTGATATTAGAGTCAAGACCTACCAGCCTTCAAACCTCACATTAGAAACAGACCTTTGGCCAAGTTGTGTCTTCATTTAGACCTTGGCAACCCTGCTTACATCAGTGGGGGTAATTTGACCTCTCATTTGAATAACGCAGTGTGGTGATATGGTTCTGGTTTGTATTTTCTGTGATTGTTTCAGTCTAAATGCAACAACTCCCTGGACTGTGTGCGAGATGAAAATGCCTTCCAGAGGTAACAGAGGCACAGATACAGGAATCATTTGTCTGATCTGACAAATCATGTGGCAGGCACAGGTCAGAGCACCTTGCCAGTCTGGCAACAAACATACCTGCTAGGGCCTCTCCTTGCACTGAAAGGATCAGAAAAGGTGCAGTGGGTGAAGGCAAAGCAGCAGGAACACAGAGCAGAAGGGATCAGCTTCCTGGCACAAGAGAATTATGTGCATGTATGTGATCTTTTGAATGAAGAAATGCCCCTTCCCTCTCTTCTCCAGACCCAGCCAAGTTCTAGAATAAGCAAAATTCGGCCCAGACTAGAGAAAAAAACTTTCAGTTGGAAGAACTACATTAGGACAGGATTAATGTCATAGTAAATATGCTTCAGCAATCCACTGAAGACATATCCTAGTTGATTGTATCATTATTTCTCTGAATTTAGGGAAGTTCTGAAAATGGTTGTTTGTACCCTGAAACAGCTTTTACTCCCTTATGAAAGAAAAAGAAAATGGAGTATTAGAATCCTTCAGGAAATAGGAAAAAGTCTTTGACCTTTGGTAACTTTCAACATCTCATGCTTAATACAGATATGAAAAACAAAACGTTATGGGGTTGCAAACATGAAAAAATACTGTGAGCTCTCTGTTTATTTTTTTTGGTTTGTTTATTCCGTAAAATATCTCCTTGCTCAATTGCAGTGATAATGATTCTCCAAAAATGTCTGGACTGAGAATCTGCATCCTAAGCTTTTAAGTTAGAATCTCTGCCTGGCTGCACATCAGTCAGAAAAACAAACAACAAACTCTAGTCATGATGATGCCACATCACCACAAAAACAGAATGAACATATTTGAACGACAGCATCTTTGTCTTATTTAAGAATTTTCATTAGGTTTCATTTAAACTGTTCAACCTTTCTTGTGCAGGCAGAAAAGAGGGTTGTTTTTTTTTTTCATGAAATTAAAGAAAAACAAAGCAAAACAATCTTTTAAAGCCAAAACACTTAGCTTAACCCATCTCTCAATCCTATTACACATTCAACAAATGGCAATAAGTAACCCTTACTGACCCAAGATGAGGCAGTATATGGCAGACCAAGCAGAGTTCCTCCATGGTTAGCCTAAAGGGCACTGTCAGGTTCAAAAATCATAAATCCCTGTCTCTGTGTACACTGCTCAAGCCTTTTCACACAGCTCTAGCATGCATTTAGGCCCAAGCTAGAGCTTTGTCGAGATATCAGTGCATATATGAGAGTCAGACCCCAGACCCTTACAACAGACACCACTACTTGCATCATCACCACTGAGAAAGCAAAGGTGTTTTTATTTTCTGGAAAATTTGACTCACTTATTTTCATGGCGTTTTGCATTCAGCTTGAGAATAAATAAAAATTCAACAGGCATTTATAGTTAATAATAATGATAGAAATATTGCCTCACTCCTGATTGCTTACCCTCACCAGTACCCCAGCATTCAGAGTGTAAACAGTGCAGAAGAATTTTGTGTTTACTAAAAGATTCCAGTATTTTGGTTTGGTTTTGAGGCTTTTTGTTTGTTATTTGCCATTTTTAGTGTTTTTCTCCCTCCTTGTTCCCCCAAAAGCCCATTCCATTTGCTTTTATTTTTCATCACAGGATACTCATTTGGAAGCTATCCAAAGGGTTGATTTTAAGTATTTAGTATCACATACAAATAAATTAACACCAATGAGACATTGAAATCAATGTAAAAACTGCTTTTGTAATGTCTAAAAGCTGTTTATAGCCTCTCAAGATGGATGTATATGACTGACATCAATCCTGGTCGATATGCGTGCTTTTCAGAGTGTAAGCAAGAGGAAATTGAGGGTAAAGACTCAAAAACAGTCATAATCTGTTGTCATATCATTCTCACTCATGCACGTATGTTTATACTTCTACTTGCAAGAACTGATCAAGAAAATATTTTGTGTACTTTACTATTGCTGGGCGTCCTTTTCTTTTAGTCACTCTGTACAGCATCTAACTGCATGTCTTGAGTTTCTTTGCAAGTGCCTCCATAGTCCAGGGTTCTCCAGCCATGAAGCATTCCATGTAGAGGGAGCCATGGTACCTTGGTCCCTGACCCAGCACAGCTAAGGATCTCCATCCTTAGATGAAGGGTGATGAAAAGTGATGAAAAGGGAGCATTTCAACCTGCTAGGAAGCTCTGCAATAGGTTCCTGCTCTCCCTATGCAGGCTAAAGCACCTTCTCAGTCACTGGCTGGACATCTGGTCAGTTTAAAGACATCACAAAAACTTGAAGTGCTTTGTATGCCTCTGCTACTGTGGGTGCTCAACATCCTTCAGATATTTGATTGTACATCTGTTTTCTTGGAAGAATGCATCTCAAATCCTAAAATTGTCCTCCTCTGCACACTCATGCTGAGCTGGCACCACCACAGTGGTCAGGACTCGCTTGTTCAAGTACAGAACAAAAAGGTTATCCTGGCCCCTACTTTTCACAGAGGTGGGGGACCAAGGGATGGCAGAAAGTCAGTCAAGCACAAGGAAGCCATGGTACCAAGAAAGAAGACTCTGGGTTGGCCAACCATGTCCTGAGGAGCATCAGGCATAGCATGGCCAGTCAAGGGAGAGGATTGTCCAGCTCTGCTCCACCCTGAGGTGGCCTCACCTGAAGTGCTGTGTTCACTTTCAGGCACTGCAATATAAGAAAGATATTAAGCTCTTAAAGAGCATCCAAAGGAGGGTGAGGAAGATGATGAAGAGCCTTGAGGGGAACCCATATGAGGGGCAGCTGAGGTCACTTGTTCTGTTCAGCCTGAAGAAGACTGAGGGGAGACATCATTTTGGTCTACAATTTCCTTACGAGGGGAAGAAGAGGGGCAGACACTGATCTCTTCTCTCTGGTGATCAGTTACAGGACCTGAAGGAATGGCCTGAAGTTGTGTCAGGAGAGATTTAGGCTGGATATTAGAAAAAGGTCCTTCACCCAAAGGGTGGTTGGGCACTGGAACAGGCTCCCCAGGAAAGTGGTCATAGCACCATGCCTGACAGAATTTAAGAAGATTTTGGACAGTGCTCTTGGGCACATGGTGTGACTCTTGGGGCTGTTCTGTGCAGGGTCAGGAGTTGGACTCTTTGATCCTTGTGGGTCACTTCCAAATCAGCATATTCTTTGATTCTATGATTTTGTGAAGTTTGGAGAGGAAGAAGACAAGAATGGATGGGGCTATGACAGAAAGAGCAGAGCTTTTGAAAAGGCACTTTAAAAGTCAGACATGTCAGATCTTTTCCCATTCCAAAGTTCTTTTTCTCTGTCACTGGAGCAAGCAATTTGGTGTGGTGGACACCACAGACTCAGCTATTCTGAAATGGGGGATGCTGACAGTACCAAGCAATAGAAGATCACCCCATTGAGAAGGGCATTGTGGCTGAACCAGGTTTGTGCAAATACATTGCTCCAATGCTGGCACTGCTGTTTGAAGGGAGAAGTGACCCACAGACGTCTGCTGCGTGCTGATGGAGATTCTGACTCCCTCATCCTGTGCGAGGGCCTGATGAAATAGGCGGGGCTTGTGTCAGTGTCACACCTACTTACTGAGCCAAAGGCACCCACAGCTGTCTGTAGCCCTGAAGGCCTGCATACATCCAATGGGTGCTGCCCAGACTTAAGCATGAGGTGGGATAACTTTTGCCTATAAACTATTTCCCATTAGTCCCAAATACTAACAATCACCTGAACCCCACAAACACCACTTGAAAAGACACTAGTTTGCAAACAGCAAATTAACTAACATCCTCCAAGTTGTTATTCAAGCTGCAGTACACACTGCTTCAAACAATGCCATTTATAAAGTGATAATGCAAGGAACTAGTCTATAAACCTTTCCCTAGCAGCAGGAGGGCTTGGGCTTCCAGGTTCACAAGCCTTCAGTATATTTGAAGCCCATCAGACTTTAGCAAAGAGGAAACAATCAAGGTAAAGAGAAGAGTAATCCTAAAAATCTTAACAAGGCACTATTGTGTATGGTTTTTTTCTCTGCATATATTGATTTTGAAAGAGACATAAACCAGCTTTCTACCTTTACTACATTATTTCCCACTTGTTAAATGGCAATGCATAGCCCAAGTGTGTTTCATAAGGTTAAAATAAGCATCCTTCTTTGTGAACTAGTGAAGTAAGGATCCAGTTGGCAGGCTTGCTCTTTCAGGCAAGACTCATTAATACAAAAGGGGGTTTATCTGAGAAAAGTCTAAAATGCGAGTTCTAAATGGGTAATCTCAGCTGCAAAAGAAAACAAGGCTGGGGAGGTTTTTGTGCCGTGACTGAGCTTAAGCTTCAAGCCTGCAGGCTAGTGCTACTCAGAGTGTTTCTGATGGGATAATTTTCTATGCAAAAAGACTGATTCATTGAAGAATTACTCATGTCATGGCCAATGTGCCAATTTCAATGGCCATTCATCTGACAGGCGCAACAACCCCTTCTGAAATGTTTTAAATGACCAGGTACAATTTTCCTATTTTTAAATAACCTTTCATGGTTACTCTAGCCAGACAAATGCCCTGCAAAACCAGATGAGCTTCTCCCACTGCTGTAGCCTAGGTAAGGTTCAGGAGGACCATAGCTCCCTACGGCACTGCCCAGCTTTACCCTTTCCTTTTTCTTCTCTCATTTTGAGGAAACAGGAATTCAGTCCTAGTGCCTGATGGTAGCACTGAAATGTTATATCAATATACTGATTCTAGTGTCACTGGGTAAGTTAGGCACTTTAGGTCTATAATCAGGGAGCCTGATGTGCAAATAAGTCCCTGTGCCCAAACAGTGGAGGAGATAAACACCTCAGAACTGTCGAGGTGATCCTTATGTTAGGAACAGTCACAGGTATTCAAAGCCAACAGGAAAGAAGGAAGGCCGTAGGATTCATGTGGAAAGTAGATTGTCTGAACAGGGCCCATTTCGATCAAAGTGGCATAAGGCTCAAAGTTTGGCAGCTTCTAACTTTGGCATGCTCTGATGAAGATGAAGCCAACCTTTTCCCTTGATCATTTCTAGATATTCCTCTCTAGAACTGTAGTATTTTATTCCAAAAATGTGGATTTTTAGAAGTCAATTCTGTTTTTGACAAAACTAAGTTTCAAAACAATAAATCCATATAACCTGCTGTACTTACGTGTCACCTGAAAGGCATGATTATTCCTCTCTGGCCACCCAATCTGTCAGATTTTCCATTAATATTAATACACAAACCCTTACAAACACAACTCCCATTTAACTGTTTAGGCTAATATTTTGAAAGATGAAAAGAACAGCTTTCAAAATACAGGAAAAAATCCAGAGCACGCGACCACATTTCACAGGTCAGTGGCTGGGATAGCAGGAGCTGCTGAAGGAGAGCTGAAGGAACGAACTTGCTCAGGGGCATTTTAGCACTCTTGTGATATGATACCCGTTATTCATCAGCATGCAACAATCCCCTCTCCAGATGAAAAACACTACAGATCATGTTCCTAATAAAACAGTCAATTTGCCTCCTTCTCTTTTTTGTTGTTGGAAGGAATTCCTTACAACCTCACCTCCCTGGGGCATGTCTTCCTCTCCCCCTTTGTTGATCAGGAGAAAACAAGGCTCTGTTCAACAACAAAGTCTTGCTGGCCAGCCTCAGAGACACTCACACCAGGTTTCAGACAGACCCAGGAAATTACTGATGGTTTAGATGCCCTGATTATTGCTAAGATAGGAAAAATTATTTAGATGGGAAGCATGGTGAGAGCACCTTTCTGCCCTGACAAACACGTCAGGGTGAAAATCGTGACCCCTTCAGGAAACTTCAGCATATAAGCTCTGGACAGTGCTTTCAGGCTTCAGCAGAGGAAGTCTAATCCATCCCAAATTTCTAAGCTTCCAAGGGTAGCTACTTCAAATCCACAGTGGGTTTGTAACCCACTGAGACCAGAGGTTTTAGCATATCTATAGCAGGAAGGACAGGTATCCTCGCTGAGTCCTATGACCTACATTCATTCTGCCTGCACTTGGTTTTAGTTATGACAAAGCTCACCTGTAGGCTCAGGCACAGCTTACTTTGCCTTATTGGTCAGGTTAAGACAGAAAATAGAATGGACTTGCCCCATTCAGTGGGCAAAGAGATTTTGCTGTGCCCTGTGCAAGTGTCTTCAGTCATCTCCGCTGTCAGTGTGTGGAATTTTACCATTAAATATCATTAGCTCCCAGAATATTTGAAGATCATTACTAGAAAGCAAGCTACTGAGGCTTCAGTTTTGTAACATTATTTAAGTGTTCTCTAGTGCATCTAAAGTAATTCAGTCTTTGTCAGCAGCCTTATGTGTGACAATTAAAAAATGGTAGCAAATTTAATTTCCTTTAAAAGAAGGGAAAAAAGAGCCTGATTGGCAAAACTATTCTTGCAGTTACATACACAATTGACACATGAACTTCATGCTATTGCAAATGCAAGCTCACAACCGCATGGCAATTTAGATTCTGCCTTGGTTAAGAATTTCACTTATCCCTAACATGACTAAATCAATGGGCATCAACAGTACCCTGCCCAAGCTCAGAGGATGTCTGATGCCAGAGTTGTAATAAGATTAATTAGATCTTAAATAGAGAATTTAGTAATTAGAGAAGACTGAGATGTTTTAAAACATCCATATCCTTGGAAAAAGGAAATTGGCTTAACACCAGGGAATATAAATCAGAAATTTTTAAGCAAGTACTAGTTTTGAAACAGCTCCACACACTCATAATGGACAACAACACAATAACTTTTCCATAATGTGAGTTTCTTCTTAAGCCCCATATGTTAGCGATTACATTGTGTCCTTAAATCATCAGGGTTGATATTTCATATAACATTTTTACTCACTGTTGTAATGGTGAATGTTCTCATTATTCAGATATATTGCTATTTTTTTTTTCAGAATCCTGCTAAATTACTGTTCTTGAGATGTTGTATATGCCAAATAAGTTACCTGTATTAAATTCTCCAAGAGAACAAACAAGTGCAGGGAGTAATCTTGTTTACAGCACTAATGTAACCTTGTTTACAGCACTACCCGTCAACCACAGGAGAGACCTATTGGCTAATTCTGTTTTGTGCAAAAAATGAAGAGTCAGCTGATTTTTGTTACAAAGAGTAGGAATCACCATTGTTAAATAAGTGACTGTCCTGAGGGTTTTCAGAACTGCTCACATCATACTTCAACCTACCAAGGGGAGGAGGGAGTCATTGTATGAATTACTCCTGCAATATTTCATGAGCTAGTAAATTTTCTATGGAAATTATCCAGCTTGATGAAAATGTCTGTATTTCAAACCTCACAAGAGTCTGATTTAGAAGAGAAATAGTGCTCGTTTACTGCAGCTTCATTGAAGACAAAGATGGAGAGAACCTGAAGTGTTGAAATGTTAACGTTCCAAGAAAACTAATTATCATATTTTCACTTGCAAACTTCAAGACTGATGCTAATTAATCTCTGTGGAAAGGCTGTGTATGAATCAAATTATAATGTAAGTCAGATTATACAGGATGAGATGTATAACATACCCTGTCACTGAGAAGAAACAAAATGGATTGCTTGCACAGAAATGACAAAAAACCCAAAGAGCTTGTTCTTCATTAGTGCACCGATCTGTACCAGCCGGCTGATGACAGATTCACCCCAACGGAGTGTTGCAAACCACCTTGGATTTTCAAAAGTTTGCCTGTGGTCACGAATTATCTAGATGCAAGGAGAAAAAACTATTTGACTGAGCAAACCTTGATGTGGCACTTGCAGAGTTCTGTTGTGAAAACATCTTGAGGGCAATCAAGTGCCATTAGCACATGTCAATGAGGCTTCCCATGAATTACTACAAAAATTACAGTTAAGTGTACTCCTCCTCCATCACTGTCCAACATCTCTGACAAAAGAGTTTGGATGTCTGTTGAAGTATTAGAGAAATTAACACCTTTCTGCCAGTGTATAATCAGAAGGATGTCAGCAGACTATTAGTTTGGTTCATCTTCACTAATGCCTTTAGATAATTAATTTATTGATTTTAGGATTAAAATGATTTGTTAACATTTACTCTGGAAATACTATATTGTGCATATAATGGGGATAGCAAAGGAGACTTGAATTAATCAGTTCTCATTTAAAAGGGAAACAAAATACATACTGAAAGGGGAAATAAAATACATGTTTTCTAAACACAAGATAATGTTTACTACCTCTCTAAGTAAATTCCATGGAGTCTGACTAAATAATTTTGTTTTCAATTTATAGACTTACCATGAACATGCCAACCAAAAAAAAAGAAATGCTGTATGTAGCTCATAGCACTTGCAATCGCCTAGCTTGCATAGCTTTCTTTTCTTTTTATCTGTTTTAATCTATTAACTTATTCTCATGCAACTTTCAGGTTCAGAGAAGCTTTCATAAATGTGGGGGTTTTAATCCCCATTTTCTCCTTTTTTATTATTTTTCTCTTTAAGATAGGATACAACATGGAATCAAGCAAGTGCTATGCATTGTTACTCTAGCAGCTCAATTTCTAATGCTGTATGCATTAGTTTGCTTGTTGATTATATCTGTTCTACCATTGTTATAATTTATTACAAAGTCTCTTTTTGTGTGCACATCTGTTTAAGCAGTTCCACTCGTTAGACCTATCCACATAGGCAAAAGGTTTTCCTTTACCTAGACTGCATTACCTTGTTTTCCAAAGCTTGCACTTGCACACTTTCTGATGAATTACTAATCAACAGTTGTGAGGTTTAATGGCATGCCTGGGTATGCTCAGCATACTTGACTATTCCAGATGTTTCCAAGCATCTGCATTTCTCCCCCTTTCTTCTTTTCACCCACCACTCCCTGTAGACTAAATACTCTAAAGGAATAGAGAGCAAAGTGTTTCAGAACCATATGACCATTTCAATCCTACACAGTTCAAGGCCTTGTCTTTTCATACAGAAATCATTTTGGTTTAAATCTAAGAGGCAAGAGAGTGCTACCCTCTTTTCTGACCTTACATTTTGCTGTTTTCTGTAACATCCCATTACTGGGCTGAGCCTTCCCTCTGCTCATCTCTGACTTTCAATCTCCACTTAATCTTAAAAAGAAAACCAGAATCTGCCTTCAATAATTTATCCCAAATGAGAATCTGACCTTATACACACAGATCGCGAAGAATTTCAGTGAGACATGGACCTGTTTCCTCCCCTCCCCTTTGCTTACACAGATAGATGGAAATTCTGGCCCTAATAAAGTCAGCACAAGTTTTGCTGTTGACTGCAAGGGGTCGAGGTTCTCTTCCTGCAATTTCTGTAGCAGACAGGTGATTACATGTCACCTTAACGTGCTGAGCTACATTGTTCTGGACTAGCAGGGCAGTTTGCTTGTACTGGCTGTAACAACTGTGCATTACCCCAGATCAACACAGTGATTTATTCATACTGGCATGTAAGGAATTAAATTCTATGTTACTGCTATTTTTTCTAGATAGGCTCACTATCAGCTTTGCTACTGCTTTTTACTCTCCTATACTACTCTTACAGCATAGAAGTGTTGATCCTTCATACGATCTAAATTGTGGGAGATGCTCTGAGAGCTCCAGTTAGCAGCTCCAAAAATTTTTGCAGTATGGGTTAAGGTTAGTACAAAGAAATCTAATTTTAAACTTGCAAAATGCTAGTTTTCTACAAGATCACTAAAAGTAGTTTGGGGAAAGGAAACCACAGATCAAAACTATAAGACCTTATGAGCAGCAGCTTGAGTGGTGGCAGTCATTTGCTATTTCTTAAAGATATAATAAAGTGTACATGAGATATTTTTATATATAAGGTATAACTCAAAGTAAAAAAAAAGTTTGCAAACAGAAGAGTGAATGAGTAAAAAAGAAATTTTCATTTTGTATACTTCTGCTTTCTCAACATGACTTCCTGTTTGCAATTGCAGATCATTGGTAACTGAATCAGAAATTTGAGAAGAGTTCTTCTACAGAACCATTATTATAGTTATCTTGTATCGCTTTCCAATCAACTTCTCTTACCTTGCATTTCTCTCAGTTTCTGTCTATTTTCTTTGGCATGGTTCTGTCTTCTGCACGAATTCCTGAACCACTTCTGTTTCTTTTCTGCTATTACTATCTTGTGCTTTCTGACTTTTCCTTCAGGCCCCCACAATCTGTACCATGGTATTACCCCTTCCAGCGCATTTCCTCAATCATTTTTTTATTTTAAGTCAAAATACCCCTGCAACTTTTCACCTGTCTTTTGGAAATTTGTCTTCCTGAAAGGCAACAGCAAAATTTCTGTTTGTGTTCATGGGAAAAATTCACCCTACAACTCCAAAAAGATCAAATTCAAGATGATCAGATCTGTTAGTCACAAAAACAGGCTGGTGTTCTTGTTCAAAATTTGGCCTGGTCTCACAAATTTTTTTTTCATCAAAAAGAGTCAAGAAATCACACCCAGAGTAGTGCTAAACCACCTTCAAACAGAAAAGATACCAATTATGATGTCAGTATGTTTTTCAGCCTTTTTTGATCTACTCTACAGTCAACTTATACAAGGGGATCTGAAGAGCACAAATCTGGGACTTTGAATTAGAGCATGGTTGGGGATGCTACTTTTTCTCTTTCCAATTCCAGCAGCAAGAAAGCAATGTACCTATTTCCATTTCTCAGTACACACTATGTACCACCCTTTCCCCTGCATAGAGCTGACTTTCAGATGACTTCGATTTTTGCCCTTCTTTAACCATCATCCTATATGTGCAAGCAAGCTCCAAACTCCAGTGTTGGAGCAAGACCAGGACCATAAAAAGAGACAAATTGCAGCAACCTCAGGTGTGGTACCACCTGCCTTCACCAGCCTCCACCTGTGGTCCAGCAGCTTGGCTGCAGCACAGACTGGAGGCTCATGAAGCCTCGTCTAAGACAAAATCAAAAGTTAACCCCCTTGTGCTAAATGAGTTAAAAGACTTGCTCTCCAGCAGCCCTTGCAAGGCTGCTGCCACATCCAACATCAGTTTCCTCTCCTGCCAGTGCTGATTCCACTAGCAAGGGCAGAATTTTGCCCTCAACTATTCACAAGTAATTAATGCATTATTGAACAGGAATAAATAGATAGCAATTAAATAACAAGTATTAATGACTTATTTATTAACATATTAATAGTTGGCCTGAGAGTAATAAATGCAAATTAGTGTAAAGTGGTACCAAAAATTGTGTCGATAATAGGCCCTGAAGTAATCTTGTGTGTTCAAGATAATTACAAATATATTTTCCTTTCAAAAATCTACTGCCGGGTAATTTTTTATGGTTTGCTATAATATCATTTTAAAATTAGAAAATTAGTCCTAGTCTCATTAAAATAATTTTGCAGTGCATCAGGCTTTATTTCAAGTGTAAGTTTCACATTATCTTCTTGCCTACAGACCTTGTTTTTTTTTTTTCCAGAAAACCTCCTCATGTGCCAATATTTTGAGCCTGTGCTTGGTATGCAGTTTTGTTTCAGCTTACTACTTGCACAACTTTTCTCATCATAAGTATTACTACATAAAAAGTCCCACTGCAAGCAGGGGTGGTACTTTGAGGGCTAAGTCCAGTAAAAATCTCTAAGGGCCATATTTATTAATTTTTATTCCTGCTAATAGCAATTGACCTGATAAATAGTTCAGAGGCTTTAGACATGACCAAACTGATGCACACCTAACAACCAGTTCACAACAGATCCCATTTAAAAGACCATCTCTGGTCAGCTGTTTTACTAGATAGTCTTCCCCCCTTCTTTTATTTTTTTTGGGTTTTTTTTTTTTGGTTTTTTGGCTGTTTTTTTGTTTTTTGTTTTTTGTTTGTTTGTTTGGGGTTTTTTTGTTTGGTTTGGTTGGGTTTGGTTTTTTAAATTCTTATTTGTTTACACAAAAGAAAACCTCACCTCATACCTTGCCTCTAAACTATTACTTAACATTGGAGAAGCAATTACTCAGTGAGGACAGAAAGACATTGCCACTTTTATCAGTTCTAGAAAGAAAAGGAAATTCCTGGCTAAAATCCAGGGTGCTTCCCTCATCACTGATCTGCTAACAAGAGCAGATTAAAATATTCCAGTCTGCCACCGGTCCTGATTTTACCAATTCTAGAATCTGACACACTTAACACACATTAAGACTGCCTCTAATAAAAGATCAGCAAATATTCAGCTCTGCCTCCATGCTTGCAGCAGGAATGGAGGAATGGGGGCCCAGGCTTCCTCCTACACTGGTGCACAGAATGCTGCTTCAGCACATGTTTGTTTCTAGAAATGTTTCTGCCTGCCTCTGTAGGTGGCATTTTTACTTCTTTGCAGCTTTCCTTGTTAAAGGCATTGTGAATGGCTTTTTTCAGAATAATCAAGGGCCGTTCTGTGAGGTACAGGGCTATGGTGGCTCTGCCTGCACAGTGCTTTCCAAACCACTACGTAAATGTGATTGTGGCCGTGTAATCTGTGTACCTGGAAATATAATTCGTTTTGTTGCTAATGAAGGTCCTACGGCACAAATTTATTAAAGGTATACTTTTCCATGGGATAATAATTGGGTCGATAATATTAAACTCATAGGCTCATTATTTAATTGCAAGGGCAGATTATGAATACAGCTTCTAAAATGTATTTTAATGAAAAACACTACATCCTGACCTAATCATATCAACCTTATGCTATCTAATTAAGGATGCAAAAAATCATTAGAGTTGCAAAATATTAGTTCCAGCTCCATCAGGCTGTTAGCTGCCCCTTCATGAATATATATATTTTTTTACTCTATGATAAATAGTTAATGAGGTAAAAATGACAAAATTTGCATGTAGGCAAATTAGTTTAATAGACTGATGTCTTCCTGGTCTACAGAAAGTGACCTTTTTCCTATCAAGAGAAATACTGAAAATACTTTGAAATGATGGCATGGATGTCATTCCACAAATGACAAATCACTCCTCTGAACAATATAAAAATTATAAAATGCAATAACCTTAAATTCTCATCATATTGTAAATGTGTCCTCTGCTGCTGCATTTATCAATTTAATAAAAGGAAATTAAGCATATTATAAAATACCCATTTATGGGGCAATTTTTAATCCAGCGAATAAAAATGAGAAGCACATGGTTAATAGCAGGAAAATATTGCAAAAATGTGGACCTATTTTTTCCAGAAGGTTTGACTGACTATTTACTTGAATGACCTCCATTTAAAATATATTTTTTATATGGAGTGATGTAAGATATGGCAGTCTCATGCTTCCCTTTATAAAAATTGTTCACAGTTAATTTCGTATTTTATTTAAAAATTAACACATTAATAATGCACGCAATAAGACCTAGTGATGTGTCTTCCATACTGATTACTTTGTACAATTAGACATACAAAAAGAAAGGGACAAGATAAATACCTTATGCAAATATATAGTAGAAAAAAAGGGTCTTTCAGTATCTGCAATGCCTAGGAGCATAAAAAGACCTGCAAATACAGCTCCCACTCTTGCAGGGAGTTGCTCCATGTGGAGAACACAGAGCAAGTTTTTATTGCAAAACTAAATTTGATATTTGTAAAGAGCTAACAACACTTCCTATGATGATTCCATTTTTCATGAAAATAATAGCAAAAAAAAAAGGGGAAGAAATGGGGAAAATTTTGATTTTTGAAAACTTGTTCTATTTTTACAAATTTTTACAGTATTTGTGTTTTGTACCAATAATTCAGGACTTTTGAACACTAGTCTCCACTCACAAATTTTCCCCATTGTGAGGTGGATCCTGTAACCACTGAAGTAGATGGTAGATGGTAGAGATCATCTCTAGAGATGCCAGTGAGGCAAATTCCTATGCTCTTTCCACATTGCTCCTATCTTCTTACATCATATGTCTGCACCAGTGTGTCCCCCAGAGAACAGGATTGTTTAACACTGTCACAGCCCGACTTTTGGCTAGGGATGATGTCAAGGAAAAGGCATGAAATTCATGCAGATGTAGACAGAATAGGAGCCAGAAACTTAGGGGTTTAGCAAAGAAAAAACTGTGCATCACTTTGATTTGTTGAATGAAATGTGTGGTGCTTCCTGTGAGGCACTGGGATTCTTCCCTCTACTCTGACTGCACCCTCTGAGGTGCTGGATCCAGCAGAGACTGGGTTAATTTTAAAGGATCTCAGACTAAGATTTTATATTTCAATGTGGCCTTTTATGCATGCTAGCCTGCATACTGGGAGTAAAACTAGGCACTTACACATTTCTATAGCTATGGGTCATGCCTTTCAGTGTTCTGTCCCTTGAATAATGTCTTACTGTAGCAGTGGACAACCCATTCAGGTTTCCTCCATTCAGGTACAGACTACCTGTATACAGAGAAGTAATTTTTTTCCATTTATTTCAATTTGCCTTAACCCCTACACTTCTTCCTTTCATCCTACCCTTCTTTTTTTTTTTTTTTTTTCTTTTTTGTTCACCTTATCCAGCCCTTTCTGCAAGCTGGAAATATCTTTAGAAATTTATTCAGTAGTTAGAAATGCAGATGTTTGCGGTTTCCTCGTCTGCCACTTTTTCCAAATGCCAGTGGTGGTCCTGGCATGCAAAATTTGGTCCACTACATGTATTCTTTGCTTGACCTTACTTAATTTGTAACAAAGATAATGGAAACCAATTATCAGTGGTAATACTTTGACTCACTGCAGAAAGTTTTGAAGTGAAAAAAAAAAGTTATTTTACTTACTGGGAAAGACAAAATAAGTTCTACATCTACAAAAAGTGGGAATGTCTGAGGCAGGTGGTTGTGGAAGCACATTCACTCTTTCAAACCTTTTCCCTCCCCTCTGCTGAAATGCCATGTGCTGCTCTGCACTTTCCCACAAAAATTAAGCTTACTGAGTATCTGTTTTTTCATTCAGTTTTTCCTTCCAGGGTCCAAACTGTCATCACAGGGGAAAAAAAAAGTGGAAAATAATTGCAGCTGTGGCAGATGTTTATAACAGTGACAACTGAGGCTATATATTTATATAAACTGCTGATCTTTCAGAGGTAGTTATAGAGATTTGAAAAACCTGCAGACTCTAATCTTAAGTCCCTTGTTCCAGAGGATTAGAAAAGAAAAACAAAACAACTCATACAGGCTTAAGAGGACTAATTTCCTTCCTATCAGGGAATCTGTTCTTTTTTATATTGAAGCAGGAGAGTTACCAAACAAAGCATTGTACACTGAGGCATTCACATATATATAGATCAAAGAGATTAGCACTTTACCAATTGTTCAAGGCTTGGTTTGTAAATTAGGCCTATGGGAATTAGTAACACCCAAGCAAAGCTAGAAAGCAAAGAAGGAAGGAGGACAATGTCCCTCAGAGACTACTGACCATGTTACTTCTTCTATTTTCAATTCTCTGAAAGCAATTATGACCAGAAGCCTCATCTGTGGATGACATTCCCCTGACTGGACCCTTTGCAAACAGAGAATGTGTCTCCTATGCATCACAGCTTAAGGTCTTTATATCGGACTAGAGGCTGGGGGCTTAATGGAAAAGAAAGAGGAATTATTTTGATAACCAAAGCAGAGTAGCTTTCCCTGCAGATTTCCAGCTTAGCCCACTCTTCTGGGCAATCCTGGAGGAAAAAGGCCAGGGAGAAGAGCATGGCTCTCATATCTGACTGACCAAACTCACACACCCTTCTCAGGGCAGCCTGACCTATGCCCTCTTAAGGAAGGAATTTGACTTGTTCATGGAAATACTCAGTTTGCTGAGCTGGCTGAGAAATTATCTGGGATGATACTGATATGTAAACCAGTAGGAAGTCTATAAGAGCCAGTCAAGAACCATCAGACAGCACAGATAATTTTTGACATCAGTGGTGCCTCTAAGCCTTTGGTTACCAAGCAGATTGTAACCCCTCAGGATGTTCAGGCAATGCACATGCAATGTCACAAAATTCTCCCGAACATGCTGCTTCTTAGTTTCTCTATTCAATGGAGCCCCCTAAGAATAATTTTCTACTATCTTGATTATTTTGAATAACACTAAGAAATGCAAAGCATTAATTTGGACCACAGACTCTTTTTGGAGGCTCTCTTCACCACTCACCATCCGTCTTTCACCATTGATTCCTCTCCACTGCTCAGCCCTCTTCATAATGTAGCTCAGCTCTTGACTGGAAATCTCCAAGTCCAGTGGAACAAAGAATGTGCCTTCCTCACCATGAATACGTTGAAATACATCCAACAGCCAACCTTCGCTATGTAGCCTAAAGATAGAAATTACATATTTGGTTCATCTTTGAAAAGACTCTTAATGGGAAAAAAAAAATAGTCATTCTTCTGTAGACTTATGTTTTGGTTTTCCCTTCATGACTATGGTCTCTGCCCATGAGTAAGAAGTTCTCCAACATACAGCCCTACACAGCCCTCTGGAGAATTTACAGTACTTGAATCAAATCACATAAATGTAACCAGCAATTTAATTTAATTATTTAAAGATAGTAACTTCCCAAAAAGATCCTGATCTTCCTTCCCTTCAGAAATGTCTAATGTCTGTCCATAGCACTGGGCTGGGTAACTAGTTCCAGTAACATGGTTAGACATGAATGGAAGTCCTGCTGTGCCAGGATTCAATAATGGGCAAACCACATCATATAGAAGGGAACCATTCACCCTTTTTTTCAACCCCAAGCCTGAAGCCTATACAATCTAAACTTCTCTTGGCGTTAGAAAAGTTCATTTCATTTGTTGGCTTTGTTTTTCTATGACATTTCTGTTCTGTGGTAAGGAATTGACTAAGCACTACGCAGTAAAATTTTCTACCACAAGAAAGGCTTGTTGTGTGGCATTTCTTGATGTAGGTGAAACCAAGAAATATTGTGGGGCTTTTGCAAAAGCCTGGTGTCACATTTTTAGCCTAAAATGAACTTGAAAACATGAAAACTCTGCTGTTTGATTCAAATGGATCCTTTTCAATTAATCTCTTTCTCATTCTACTTTTATTCCAAAAACAGGGTTGCAGAAAATAGAAATCAGAAAATCTGGAATCTGAGTTTTGGATATTAAACAGAGGTCTTTTCTTTTGTACCCTTTTCCAAGATAATACTTTACTCCAATTCAGCGGTTTCTTGGTGCCAGTTTCAATATTTTCATCCTTCCCATAGACTGGGCAATCATGAAAAGTGCATGGATTTCTGTGGCACTGCAACCAGCAAAATGCCTGAATTTCTTGGGGCTGTTTATGTCCTTCATTTCTTGGCAGGTGGGAGATGAAGCACAGGCATAACTCCTTAGACCCTCTGAATTCTCACCCTTCTCAAGTACAGCAGCACCAGTGACCGTTCTTGTGGTTGGTCCTTATCCTTGGGTCTTGTGTTGGCCTGTATGTGTGTGCCTGGCAGAGGCAGAAGGTTGTTCATCTAAACCAGAATGAAGTCCACATTTACATCAGCTCTACATCACACCTTACAGCACTCATAGAAAGTGCAGAGCAGCACACTTAACAAGTTAGTTGCTTAGTACAATTTTCCTCACAGCTGAGATTTAGCATGGAACAGACATAAGGAGATGCACCAACAGACAATTTTTCAGCTTGATCTCGGGAGGAGCTTTAGCTCTCCCTTCAAAGGGGAATGTGTCCCTCAGGGTCAAGGACCATATCCAAGAGTTCCTGTCATGAAGTAGCTATTCTGATCCCAAAATGTGGCAGCCTGACTCAACATCAGATTAAGAATTTCTATCTCAGCCTTTGCTGCAAAGGTTTTCTCTGAACTTTTTTCCCCACCCTTCTTTTTTGAAACATTCCTTTTTGAAGCTGCAGCCCTAAATTTGCTGTAGTTTCCAAGATGCCATTTTGGGATTCTCTTATCAAAAGGGGAGAGCAGGTGGAAGATCATCTAATCAAGATGTAGGTAGTCTGGGATTATAAACAAACTAGCTATCAAGAAATAATAGAAAATGCTCTAAAGTGTGAAATACAAATCAGTGCTAAAGCAGAGTAGGATACTAAAGTAGTAACGCACTACAGAAGAGATTATTTTTTATAAATAACTAGTACCCTTTATGTAATAATTTACCAAACTCCACAGTATTTTTAAATAAAAAGTTTTTCTCTTAATCTCTGGATCAACATCAGATATTCTTTTGATACAATAGATATATTTTTGGAAGAATTGACTCATAATTTAGAATTATCTTGTGCTTGGTTGGAAAACTAGCAATTAAACTGGTGGACATTCTGACCTTTTGTTCATGTTGAAGCAATATTATTCCATGGTGTTTGTGTTTGACATTCCAGGTCAGCAGTTTGAATTGTTTGCCACTTGTCTTGCTAAACAAGAGAAAGACCTTGCCATTTATTTAAGCTCACTTAATGCAACGTTCTTATTTCAAATTAAGTAAAATTTAATGCAGTTAAATTACTGTCTATTTGCTGCCATAAACATTTTCTATATGAAGATTTTAAGCACATGGTTATAAACAATATAATTAACTTTGAATTAATTAAGAATCATGAAGCCTGTCTTTCAGCTTTGTTCCTTTTGTCCAAAAGTACTCAGCCTGTTCCTGTTACCTGCTTTAATTTCTTTTCTTTGGCATGAAAACTAATAAAACACTTCTTATACCTTAGCATACCTTGTTATAAGCATGAGAGTAGTTATTTTTATTGCTAATACAATAGAAAGAACAAAACATAAAATATGTTTTCTAGACATATGAGAACCAGTATAATAGTCTACAGGTTCATTTCTTTGCCTATCAGAAAGAACAGAATACATTGAAATTATTTCCTACCAAGAGTCTAATTTAAAAATGGGCTTTTCAAAGAATTACACAAATCTAAAATTAAAGGGTAGTTTTAGTGGTTTAAAACAATTTATTACATCTTAGCTTGAGCCTTTCTCATCCTTTTTTGGAAAACCACCATCAAAATACAAAACCAGTTTTGCTATTAACACTGAAAAATGTAGATTTCTGAAGCTTTTCCCTGAAAAATGTTTCAATACCAGGAAATTCAGATGCTTTCCACCAGACACTTTTCATTCAGACGAGTCTGCATTTTCTCACAGTGCAGAAAACATTTCACCAACAAACCCCTGTCTGTTTCCAATATCTGGTAGAATTAAAAGGAAGGAATTGCAACCAATGCTTCTTCATTGTTCCAAAAAGTAGTTAGAATATCTCTCCATGCTAGTTGTACTACAGACTCCCAAGACAAGCAAGGGGAATCAGATTTATTGAGGTATTTTGGTTTATAAAGACACAAGTCGATGCTACTTAACCCCTGACCATTATTTCATTAGCTTCCTGGCTGTTCACCAGTGCTGCCATGAAGTTTTCTAGCTCTGGCAGAAACAGACACTTCCCCTGCTTGTTTTGGTGGTATTGTGGGTTCAGTGTTCTTATCCCTTTTTTTAAACACTGTCAAAACACTTCAGTTTAATGGCAAACTGCTAAGTAATTCCAATAAACAGCACCTCCTCCTCCATCCAACAGACAAAGTCTCCCCTGTGGATTGGAGAAGGCACAGAAGGCACAGAAGGCATTCCACAATATTTATACTGGTTTATCTTCCAAGAGAAAAATGTGATGGATGCATATTTAAAAATATATGTTTTCTGTACTGAGAAACATTCCACTTGAACGTATTTGAGATATGGCATCTGAGAAATATTCACACAAAGGGATGCTATTGCCCTGGTAGTAATACTATTCTCTCTTGAACACAAACGCTGTTATGTCCACATTCAGGAAATAGTGTTATGAAATGCAGAGATGTTGTCCTTAAAAGCATTTTAAAAGGTTTTAATTATATCTTTATTAGGCTGGCAGTGTGCTGCTCAAGAGTCCTACCTAGGTCCAAGTTTCCCATGGTGTTGGCTGTAGATGTTCAAGGAAGAGAAATGATACAATTGCAGAAGCTCATTATATGACTTTACTCTGCACAGACTCCAGTATTCAAAATGTTTCCTTTCGTTATCAAGCAAAGAACTTCAAAGACCTTATGCACTGTAACAGATTTTGTTATCTTCCCTTTGCTTTTGTATTTTGCTATGAATCATTTTTAAAATGTGTTGTGCTAAGACAACTTTTTTTCCCCCTAGTAACATTATTCCCCCACCCCTTTATTGGAAAACATTACAGGAAAATTGATCCAGAAGGAAAGATACCTTTGATGATCTTGCACCTGTTCCCCAGACAATGAAGATGTTGGTAATATTCTCATAAAAACCTGTCTTACAAATGTTTTAATTTAAATTAATTTTCCTGAGTAATAAACGACAGCAGCTAAAACTTACAAAGCTATTCAAAACTATTAAGTCAATGATTAAGAAGGCATTAACGTCTCAAAAACTAATTAACTAGACTGCCAGTACATTGGAGTTGTGTACAGCTCCCAGGAACATAGGAGCTCTGAAATACTTTGCAGAAATTTAGATTGCCATTTATCTTTTTCTGCCTGCTGCAACAGAGTTTGTGGAAGGGGAACCGAGGGGTGATACAGTAAGGTGGAGGGAGTATGCTGAGATTTTCTGTTCTTTCACCTGCCTGCGTCTTGCCTTTGCATGTGGCCTTTTATTGGTGCTTGCCAATGTTCATCATTGGATGAATTGAGGGCCAGCACGAAATCCCAACTGCATTATAAACAATCCACTTATTAAAAAAACCACACTTTTTCATTCAATATATTTGACTATCTATCTAAGTAATTTTCAGTGTCCCACACCAGTCCCTGTTGACTGCACAGCTAATGGTGTCTACTAGAAAGCTGGCAAGAAAGGTAGTTGGCCAAATGTCATGAGGAACTGAGTTTAGAAAATGAGGAAACATTATGTCATGGAAACATTATTTGGATTAAATCTTGTCATGATGACTCAGTCACAAGTCAAAAATCCTGTATCATCAAAAGCCTGTAAGGCTCTGGAAGCCACTGCAGACTCAGAGATTTTGCACTTCATATCATATGTAGCTTTCTGAAATTTTTCCTATTTCTCACAAAACCCCTTCTTGTAAGGCTAAAGACAACATCTTCCAAAGTACCTAAATGAAAGTTACACACACTTTACAGCTTAAGCCCTTTCATAGGCACAATTGCCTGAAGCCAAAGAAGCAGAGGCTTCTAGAATCTACGAAAAATCATTATATCAATTGTGTTCCTGTTGAGAAAATAAGTGACTCCATCTCTGACTTGCTGTGCCAGTCAATCCCAGTGCATTACAAGTTAAACAGGAGCAAACCTCTCCTTGATTATCTGCAATTCTGGTCTCTGGGTGTGTGACACTGATACATCTTTTCTGATGTCACCTTATTTTATCTAACAGGAGAAGAGGCACGAACCTAAGTTCCTAAGGGAATAATGAGATTAAGAGACATACCTTAAAAAATACAGGTACAACACTGTTGATGAGATCATGAACAGGATGGTATAAAGCGTCACTGTGATTAAGGCACCAGGAACTCCTGACTCCCCTGCTCTTAGAAACACCCAGGAGAGCTTTGCAGCATCAGCAATGGGTTTCTCTACACTGTTCCCAAATCGCTGTCATGGAGAAAAAATCAACATAAGAAAATGTCACACCTGATTAGACTAGAGAGACAAAAGAACATGAATCTCTGGATAATAAGGATTTAAATGTAATTTGTGGGGCACACAGTCTGAAACTTAGGAACCTGCTAGACAGAATTGGAAATTAGGCACAGGATGTGAAATAAACTATTTTCTAGCTTATTTTAGTACAATTGATATCTACCATATAGAGGTGGCTTATTGAACAAAACCCATGTCACAGTAAAAATGCTTGAAGTCAAATCTCTTAGTGTATTTCAGGGCAAGTGGCAGGGGCAGAAGGCTGAAATTTGCCTTTATGCAATGACCAAGGAGGCATAATATTGAATTATTTATTTTCCAAAAATCTGTTATTTTCCTTTTTTTTTATCTTTTTCCCCTCATATCTAGTTCTTAAGAACTAGCTACTGTATTGACATATTATTGCCCTCTGCTGGATCAATTTAGAAGAATTCAACTACATATCATAGGTCTTCTACTGCTCAGAACTAAAATAAATTCCTCTCTCCACTTTTGCCTTTTTAAAGTCACGCGGTGCCAGCCATATCCATATTAGATCGCGTTGACACATTTTGCAAGGATGTGAAACTGCACCACCAAAGGATCCAGTGTTCATTATTCAGAGAGGATCTGTGACCTTTAGGCTTCAAGAAATCTGCACTTTTCTGAGCAACTTGCCTAGATTAACCCTTAGGAAGGGTCATAACTTTCTGCACATTTCTGGCTGCCTTGGTGATGCTGTGCATAGTAAAGGAATGGACATAGAAAAGGAAGGACAACTACAAGTCCAGCTATTGAAGGACTGTGATTCTTGAGTATATTTTTGTTCTCTCTTCACCATTTGCAATGCTACTAGGTTTCTGTCATGGAAATCGAAGGTCTCAGGAGACCGGTAATGACATATAAAGACAAGTCACATATTTATTACAAGAAGAATTAAATACTCTGTGGTTCTCTTCTATCTCCCTGTCCCATCTTCTCTTCTTGGGAAAAAAAAAAAAAGTAAAAAGAAAAAGTTGGCGGCTGCCACTGCTTTCTTACTGAAGCAACTGTCTACCAAGGAAAATCCTCAGCACAGCAGTCATGTCCTGACATTCCTCCAGAGAGGCAAAAGTCTGAATGGCAAATAAGAATAAATTTCTCTCTTATCCAAGCAATTCTCTCTGGCAAAGCAAAAGTGGGCATTGGAGCACTTTACTTCTCTATACTTGTTTCCTAACAAAAAGTATTCTGTCAATCTGTACACCTTCTGTGGGCCTCAAAGACATGATCCAAGAAAGGTGTCTTCATTTTAAATAGCTTAAATAGCATTTGTCAACATCTCTCTCTGGTACTCATCACACTACCACATGTGGTGGTCATGTGAGCCATTTGCAGTGACTCCTGTTTCTCATAATGACACGCATCCATGTGGCCAAGGAGGTGTTATTGTTTTCTGCATTTTGGAAGCCACAGACAGACAAGTGAGTGAGGTCCCAGGAAAGCTCTGACAGAACAGGAACTTGAACTGCATGGGAATGTTTCTTATCCCTAAAAAATCCTTCTACAAGCTGACAGTAAATGAAATTTGAAATAACACATTTGACACAGCATTTTGGATGATGACTTGAAACCCCCCCCAAATTATGCAACTGCTCTCTAGCCTTTCCTTAACAATAAAAAAAATTAGTTAGTAAACACAGAAAGCTTTGTCTTCAGGGCTATCTGTCATCTTTCATAAGTATTAAGGCCATTTTGAATACAAAAATACATTCTAGCACTAAAATAACTCATATTACCACAACACAGTATTTTAAAAAGGCTTGATCTAAAATAGATTGGCAAACAAATCTGAAATAGCTGCTGAAGGAATGCCAAGAGAAAAAGAAAATTGCAAATGCAATCATGAAAACACATGTAAGAGATATAGTTTCATTTTGGAAAGGATACATACAGAATATTGAGTAATATTTGAACAAATGAGTTTCTACCAAAGATAATATTGGTGGGTAAGACTGCCAAATTTTCAACATGAAGTACAGAGAAGTGTGTGCATTTTTAACACTTTAATGAAAAACTAAGCTATCCCCTGACCAAGTGCTATTTGAAATTGATAAGTAATTCAGTCTGTGTAGAACTGAGCATAATTCCACTGAAGTCAATGGCAACGATTTTCTCAATGCAAGTGTGGGAAAGATAAGGCGGACCTCATCCTCTCTTCCAGTTTTTATTAATACACCAGTATTAGAGGGGATAAAAAAATCCATTTAAACATTTCAGTATTCCTACCCTGGTTATTGAGGAAATACACCTTTTTCTTTTAGGAAAAAAAATCTTAATCTGAATAATTTCAATTAAAGTTCAATACTGTGCATATTTTACATCATGGAATTTTTAAATAAATAAATAAATGCAGGCTGCTCAAGTAAAAACTAGAGAGTGTTGCTACATGCTTAAAGTATTGCAAGTATCCCTCAAGTGAGCACGAATTAAATTTCTTGAAGAGCTGAATTTTAATTTTCAAAACCACTACAATGGAAAACAATGTGTAAAAAGAGTGAAAAATCACCTGCAGAGCAGAGGTGAGACGGCAAAGAACTAAGAGAACTGAGAAAACCTGATCCACAACAAGACCTGCAGATTAGATTAGATTTCATCTGGAGTGAGTATCAGAAACATAGATGACTTTGAAAGACCAGCAAGGGCAGAAGAGAAACAATACCACAACCCCAGAAAAGCTCTCAGCATCCTGCAACCATTGAAAGGAGCCTGTGTCACATACACAGTGAGACCCAAATTTGAAATTTCTTCTCTGGGATACTGGGCATTATCTCAGATCTGATAAAAGTCTGCATCCACCCAAGAACAGCTGGGCTACACAGCCCATACACAGGCACAGATAGAGTTGGAAACTTTGCTCTCCTGTTTTTACATATGATAAAACTCTCTCCTGAAAGATGTCTGTCTTTCAATCTCACAAGTTTTTTTAGGTGTGCCAGTAAATTATATTAACTATCTTGCATGCCAGAGAAGTGCATGATAACCTCCATTTTTTTCATTTTGTCTGTTTCGATGCTTAGAAAAATCTGAAGCGTTAATAATCAGGATTGCTCATTAAACCAACCCCATTAACATCCAAAATTGCAGTAATTCTTTTCAAAGCAGATGCAATCACTCCAGCAGTGGATTTACTTTCTTATCTCCAAATATGGCTTGTACAGTGCTCTTAATTTTATGCAGAAACACAGTGACTGCATTAGATGGGAATTTTGTTAATAAAAAGGTAATGTATAACATTATTATTTAATTTCTTTTTAACTTTCATATTCCATTGCCAGGGGTGGATTTTCATATCTTTCAGTGATTCACTGAATAAAACAAACTTCTACGTCAAGTTCTCATGTCCAAGTTATTTTAAGTGACTCACCCCCAGGAATGAATCCACTACAAACACTGCCAAGGGGTCTAGCACTGTCCATAGTCCCATAGCTATGATAAACTTTGACAAGAAGGAAGGGAATGAGTCAAACAGCTGCTGACAGCCCCATCTGATCAGGATCATGAGAAGAAGCCCTGCGTTCAAGGTTAGGGGTCCCACCACAACCATGGCCAACTCTTCACTGGTGTGCAGCAAGGAGTTCTGGTAGCACAGTTCCACAGTGTGAGGGAAGAGCTGGAATCTGTAAACAAGCAAAACGAGAGAGTTTGTCTGTGCTCCTGAGCAAGCCATTGAAAGAAGGTAGGATCATGCATGTTGCATTATAAAGTCACATCCCTATCTGGGTCACAACACTCAGACCAAACCTCTACGAAGCTAGTCAGGAAAAAAACAACTTTCTCCTCCTCCTCCTCCTCCTCCTCCTCCTCCTCCTGTCTCTGCATCCTTGGATCCTCTCTGACTCTCAGTTTACATCCAGGCTCTAGAGATTGTTCAGGAAAGGCAATAGGAAGGTGCTACCTCTCAGACACATCAACATGAGCACAGGCCCCAGGAGCTCACCCATCTCTGCATAGCAGCACCTGTGGGCACTGCACAAAGCAGCAAATGTGCTATGGAAGACAGCTAAAAGTTAGCATGCCTAAAGTGATTGGAAATGTCCCTCTCACCACAATGAGATGGTGGGATTTACAAAGCTCATACCATGAGCAAGTTTGCTGGCACCGTAAGAGACAGGAATGGCACGGCATTGGGAGCTACACACAGATTAGGAAATTTGAGGCAAAAATTTCAGTCCTGTTGAAATGGTTTAAATTCTGTTCCTAACTAAAAGTGAAGTGGTTTGATTCTCACTCTGTTCCCTACTTGTGAGTGCTACCACTACATTTGATAGGACTAGAGAGTGCTCAGCTCAGTCTCATTGTTCAGGCACACCGTTACAGACTGGGATGCTGATCCAGGGCATTTTGGCTTGAGACCATTATCCTTTATCTAGCTGACTGCCTGGGACAGCTGTGACTAGTGGCTTTGAACATGACCACCACTCTCTCATGCATTGCTTCCTTCTGTTGAGTTCCCTTTGTTTTCACAGACTCTCGATGCTTGGCCTCCCAGAAGTTTTAGTGCCAGCTGGCTAAGTTGACAGGGGCTGTGCAAGGCCAGAAGTGAGAGATGGCTGGCTTTGCATTAAGATCTAGAAGATCACCTTAACAATACCCAGCACTGTCCAGACTCTGCTCAGACACCTCGTTCAAATTTCAGCCAATAATCAATACCACTACCACACCAGACATAGGTCAGAGAGCTACATATTACTGGCTCATACTGACTGATTCAGGTTTATGTGATGGTTTAAGGTGAATAAAAGAAAAAAAAAAAGGTTTCTATCAGAGAAATATTTCCTTTCCTAAGCATGATGGAACCTTTTTGCTCTGTAAAACCCTTCTCTATCACACAGAAACATGAATAGAGTCAGGTATATATCACCTAGTGGACTTGTGCTCCATCTTTGGGTTTTTTCATGCAGGTAATGACAAGCAATGATTTTTCTGCAACACTCTAGAGAGGTCTAATTCCTGAGCTAAAGTCAATGTATTATATAGTTAAAATATGTCAACTCATTGCAGTACTCACAGTAAAAGTGATATATCAAAGTTTAATTCTTATAAGTATTTTACTTATAGATCACTTTGGTAGCATGAAATATGATTTAAATGCTTCTTCAGCTTTGTGCACTCCTTAGGCATTTTGAAATACTTTATCCAAAGTGATAAATTTATCTTCTGGAAGATACATAACCTGCTGAGTATTTCAGATGGGAGAGAGGTAGGCATGACACAAGATTCATAAATGGACATGTCATGTTCTGTGTTAAAATTTACATTACTAATACCTTCACCTGATACTCACATTTGCATATCAGATCACTGGTCTCTGGATGCAGTCCTTACTCTCTTAGTTTCTGCAGGGGCTCCTATCAGAGCTTGCTTGTTGAGCTCTCAGCGTGAGTCTTAGCCATCAGTTCTCCTCATAGTGCAAACAACCTGCTTTGAATCAAGCTATTTGGAGAAATATCGTTACAGGGAAAAGAGTTTAGCAGGACTTACTTTGCAACAGGAACTGAGATGGTCCAAAGGAAGAGCCACTGGCTCAAATAATGCAGGTAAAGTCTCAGGAACCAAAGCAAAACTACCAGCAGCGCAAGCAGCCAGAAGTCCCTGGAGTGCCAGCGTGTGGCTCCCAGCTCTGAAAGGGCCGTGTACACCACAAAATGGAAATGCTCCACAACCTGCCTGGACAGTTTCACATCAGCAGCAGCAGAGTGGCAGCTGGAAATGCATGGAAACAAAACTAACGGTCATTCTTAAAAGCACATAAGAAGCAGCATTTGCAGAGTCCTGCTGTACAGATAATGTAGGACAGGTTCTGATCACAACTTTGATTAAACAATGCATCTGCCATTAAAAACAAAAAAAAACCCTGTTTTTTTCATGGCAGTCTAGGTGAGAGGTGGCTTCCTCCCAGAAATCACATCGCCACTTTTAAAAGGACTAAAAATCACATTTAAAACAAAGGTTTTAAAAGCCTTTTGGTTTCATTTTTATTTTAATTTTTCTCACAAATTGTTCTCTAAGGAACACTTTATCACTTGTTTTCCTTCTGAGAAAATGGTAAAAGAACTTGTCGTATTTGTACTGAAAAGTATTAATTTTACTGAAAACCTGTGAACAGCTTTTTGGCATTTGGGTAAGAGCACTTCCGTCAAAATATTTCAGGATACAATGTGGGCTAAAACTCCTCTTTAGTTTCAAGTAAAAGAGAAACTAGAAAGGAACTTTCACTGTAAAAGATTCTGCTACTGAGTGTGGTGTGATTTTCCCTTTAAGCTAATTACTGTAGTGCTTCAAAGGAGATGGAGGGAGGAAATGAGATGCCAAGATGCAGCCTTGGCATTATGTTTCCCAGAAACTGGAGTCTCTCAGCTGATTCAAAGCTGAAAAGACAGTAGCTTCTTTGACCTTTTAAAACTTCTAACTGCTGTGCTCATTTCCACTGATTTAAATGACTAAGCAGCTGAGATGCACAATTCTAGGACTGAATATGATGTCATCATGCTCAAACTGTTATTTATATTGATTAAGGCTTCTGAAATTTCAGAAATATAAAGGTCTTTTTGTGGAAGAAAACATGCTGGCTTTTTAAACTGTAGCATGTGACTGAAGAAGAGGCAGACATACTTGCACTGTATTTTGTAATCTTTAAAAGAACTTTCCTGTCTACACATATTTCTTAAGTAGCTGTGTACATTTCTTTCTCCAGCAGCCACAAAGAGAACTGTGAATAGCAATAGAGAAGAAATTTTAAAGGTTTCTGCATTTAGTCTATGTTTGAATGAGAAGGAAAAACAAACCCCTCAAATTTGCCAGCCACAAGGCTGGATTTTGAGACCAGCCTTGGCATCATGTTACTTCTGATCCTCAGTGTTGAGCAGGACACATGTGGAGGAGATGGCAGGCTGTCAGCCAGTCCCTTTGTTCATGAGAAGGCTCAGGTTTTAGTTGGAGAAGTTGGTTGGAGAAGAAGAGCACAAGAAGTTGTCAGGGGCACAGCACCAAAAAATAGGGTTTGGGTCACTAAAGGCCTCAAGTACAAATAACTACAACTTCTTGCAGAAAGATCTGTTGGGCTGAAAAGCTGATTCCTGCAGTGATTGTAGGTTGATCTGTCAAGGGTTTTGAAGGTTTTTTTAAGTTATATAGTCCATTTTGCTTATGTCCTAATCAGTCACAAAGTCCTACTTTAGAGAAGGGCCACTTCATGAATGACCATCCTCACGTTGCAATTCTTTTCCCACAGCAGCCTACAGGAACATCACAACATATTTCATTAACATTATGAATTCATTGTCTAGGCTTGTGAGAGAAAGAGACAAAGAAAAATGTAAAATAAGAAATATAATTGACTGTGGTATTATACCACAATAACTATGGAATTCTAAATGTTCTGAACTCTTCAGCTAGATTGCACTACACTTCCTTTCATATAAAGAAGTTTTTGTCATCCTTAATAGCTTCCATCAAATTTACTCTTAAGGCATTCACTCTTTGAGAAAACTTAACAGGGCAGGATTAACCACGCTGTATTTTAGTCAGACCAAATAGTTTATTTGTGGGGAAAAAAAGAAAAAATTATACTCTTAGCTCATAATACTCATCCTTCATCAAACAAGCAGAATTACATAGATGTTCCATCCAGCCTCACCCATGTCAGAAATCCACATCCTACAGGGATCACTGCCAATCTTTATCTCTGTGCCAAGAGCACGAGTAACCATGTATATTTAAAAAAAAAAAAAAAAATTGATTTAGCTCAACACTTCATTTTATGTAACAATAATCTACTACTAGGTCATTTAGTCTCAATTTACTAATTGAAGCTACCTCTAAATAAGCAACGCCAGAACAAAATATTCAATGGACCACCTGTAAAACGTTTCAAGAACGTAAATCCTTCCTCCAACCCAACACACAAGCAGAGAAGGAGAACACACAGCTCAGAGCACTGAAAATGCTCAATCCTTTTTCATACATGGCAGTCCTGGAGCACCAGGAATAGTGAAAAACCTTGGTGACCAAAACAATTGGTTGGGAAGGTAAAGCCCTTGCTCACTGCAGCAGGACCTCCCAGTGCAATCAGGACTTTGACAGGAGCTCCATGAACACAATTGCTCCAGCTCTGTCACTCACTGTGTGGAAGGCGCTTCTGTACACAGTGTGAGCACACCATACAAAGTGTGGCTAGGGAACTTCCCTAAGGTTTAGGCAGCAATGGAAAGAATATGTACTTCCATCATATTCCATTGCATTCCATACTCCATTGCTCCACACACTACTCCCACTTTCAAGAGATCACAAGAGAACTGATGTCTTCCCCTGTGTCATCCCTGCTGAGATGCTGATTCTGTCAGCCATGGGAATCCATCTGCTCAATGAACTTATAAACGAAAGTAGAGAAATTCAGAATGTGCTCTCTTATTAAACCCAAAAGCCTTCCACAGAATGACCCTGCCTAAAAAAGCATTTATGATGTCTTTCCTTAGTTACACCTTTCCTCTGAAAAAAGCAATAGCAGCCTAGAAACTCCATAGAAACCCAAGCTTGTTGGAAGTCAAAGAAATCAAGAAAAATATGTCCATTGGGTAGAATCAAACAATTTTTTTTTTTTGTAACAGCAACTATCCTTTTTAAGACTTCACAATTTTTATCAAATGCCTTGATCACAATTTCCTGCTCTTAAATGGAGATCAAGCACTTATTTGTTTATCTTGTTGGAAGTCCAGATTCTGAATGTCACTTCTGTGATAGGTTATACACTTCCCAAGGTTATATCTTGACATGAGCACCATCAGCCAGTGGTAGAAACTGGTGGAAAATGTAGCCTACACAGTGACTCAGTGAAAGTCCCAGCCCATAACTGGAATATCTTCATTTACTTTAAAACTAATTCAGTTGGCCCCAACTTACTTGTGACTTTCAGGAAGCTGTTCCTGAGAACTCATTTATCATGCTGTAAGGCTGTTTACTGGTTGCCACTTCAAAACACTAGGCTTAAATGACCTCTCTTATTGACTTTTTTGAAAAATGAAGAAAGGAAGAGGCAGAAACATGAAATGCACCAAACAAGTGGAAACAGTCCCTTTAAATATTTTTAGTTGGTGTTAGTAGTAAAAACTTGGGGGTGGAGTGACAGTGCTGGCAGATACAGTTTTCAGAAGAGATTTGTATAAAGTTGCTGTAGGGCAGAGAGCATGAGTATTACCTTTCAAAAACAAAATAACCCCTCCATCCACAAAAAACCCAAACCTTAACCCTTGGGTGAAAACTATATAAAGTTCCAAATGAGAAGCCACTTGAGCAATGGATTTATCCATGATTCCTTGGATTACTGGTAAGTAATTTGGCTGAATGTTTTTGTTCTAGGGCATTAGTTTTGCATTTTTCCTTGGGAAATGCTGCAGTAACAAACAGCAGAGACCGAATTACCATAAAAGCAGGTCAATTATTTCTATGGAAATTGTTCAGAAGGAAAGAAACGATGCACAGATTCTCTTAAGCTGCACTTGATGATGATGACAGAAAAGTAATGGCTGATAGAAGGCAGTGTGTACTGTTGGGTGACAGCTTTGTTGCTGACAAACTACGGTGAACATTTGTATAATGCACTGCAAGGCTGGCACTTAGAACTGATGGCGGGGTAGATCCTCAGCAGATATAACCCTGCTTACTCCAGAGCTACACTGGTGCTCACCAGCTGAGGTATTCAGGATCTATCCTGAATGTATCTATTATTTACATTGCATAAAATAAGGCAAAATAAATGTTTCTTTGTCACCCATACAGAGAAGATTTAAAGAGCCAACGCAGACACAAATTAGGTTATGCAAATTACCTTCAGGGAATCATACACAGTCCTTACAGCCCAAGAGTCAGTGCAACACGTTTACCCAGTTCACAAATAAAAAATACCCCTCCCCAGCACCACCCTAAATGGTAGGGTCCCTAAACTTGGTCCTTTATGGCTTATCAACAGAAATGATGATGTAGGAAATGCTGCCCAGTGTTACTGCAATGAAATGTTATCACTTTCAGGGTAAAATCACACCTGTATCTGAAGGCACATCTAAAATTAGTACACTAATACATGTAACCCTTCAAATGGAAACCAGTTCAAAGCACCCCTGATGAAGGATGAGGCAGAAGAGAATATGCTTTGTTCCACTGTGCAAAACATAAACGTATATATAAAACACATAATTTTATTATTGTTAGAAGGACTTTGTTATTATTCCCTCTGCATAATATTCTTCCCTTTCAAGGCTCATATTGCATTACAAAGAAATTGGCTTTATCCCAGGCCGTATGGTGATGACACAAATGACTTTGCCCAATAAGCCAACGGCAGAGCTGCGACCGAGCTCTGCTGAGTTACAGTCCATTATTCTATCTACTGGATTCCTAATAAAATATTACTTTTCTGTTTATTTGTATGCAAAGTGAATATAACCAGGGAGAGCATTTGCCAAGGATGGAGGCACCGTTTTTTCCTAGCTCTTTCCAAGACACACCTATGCTTCATATTCTTCAGTTTGCAAGCAACCAAGAAAGCAGGTATCATAAACAGTTACAAGGGCTACCCAGGGGCTATCCGCTGAGGGAGAGGGGACAAAAGACCTGAGGGGACATTAAGTAATTCCTCAACATACAAATGCTCAGAGGAGAATTTGACCTACTGCTTACTGAAAAACCCAAAGTCATGATATAGAAGAAATGCTGGAAATCACAGCACATTTATTTTTCAGGTGCAGCTGTGGTGGGAAAAAGAAACTGCCAGAAGCAAAATCCAAAATCCAAAAGCAGGGCTTTTAAGAATTAAACATTTGTGTGAAACAGGAAAAAAGAATAATCCAGTAACTACAATAATTGTTTTTCATTTATTGCAAAGAATGTGACATGGGTACATGACTGCACCTGTAAACATCCGTGATGCCCCACCAAGCTGGGGAGGAGGAGGCTGATGGTGGCTGCTCTCCTTCCAAGGTCCAGGCTGTGCCAGCTCATGGGAAACAGCCAGCGAGCAGTAAACTCTGGATCAGCTACATCTTAGGTGTGTTTGCATTGCATGCATAGCCAAGAGCCAGAACAAACACAGCAGCTGAACTTTTCCTGCAACACACTCCTGGGGTTGTGCTGGCACAGCTGTAGCCTTGGAGGAACCACTACGCTCTTCTATACTGGGCGGGGGCACACTCTGGGTCAGTGGGCCAAGAAATATTCATTAAAGAGGATGGGAAGAAAGTGCTGACAGATTCATATTGCTCTGGATATAACTGTGCTAGCCTGAAGATGGTGGACAGTTAACTTTCACTACAAAAGAGTTTACAACAACAGAAAATTGGCAAAGAGCAGCAGATTCATGTCCTCAGCAGTCCCTTTACCCAACAGTGTTAGGCTGGCAGAGGAGCCCATCTCCTGACCTTAGCTAACTAAGAATTTCCTAAGGGATTTAACTGAGACATTCACAAGAAGAGATTTCTTACCCAGCTGGGCAAGAAAACATTGGACAAAGAAAGAATCACAAAATTTAAGCAGAGTGGCAATAGTGCTGGAGGACAGTGTGGCTCCTTGGAGAGAGCTGGCAAAGCTTTGCACATTTCAACTTTGAGCAGCATCTGACAATGACAAAGCAAAAATGACAAAAAACCAAACTATTATCATCATGGCTGCAGTTTAGGTAAGCAACTAAAACTTTGCCTATTTCATGCTTAACTGCATTTTCAAGAGCTTAGTGGCTTGGCAAAACAGTCTGGAAATCTTACAAGAACAGACTTTGTTAAAATATTCCAGTCTGGCTGCTTCCAGCTCTGGATGGGTACAAACATGAAGTGAAGAAATCGAGTGCAGCTTTCAGAACTTTTAAGCAGGTCTGTTTTTTATTTCACTCTAGAAAGGAACAAAAGGCAGCAGACAGCCTCTGTTATTCATCCTCATGACATGACTAGGCCAGTCAAGAAGCAAAAGAAGGCATGTAACTCCTCCCCTAGTCATCACCCTCTGACTGCTTTAAGTAAATAAGATGACAATGAATGAATGAGAAAAAGGCACAAAACCACACAGTGGAGGATGCAAGATGTCAGAGGAAGTATAGCTCTAAAATAAACCAGCATTATCTGTAAAGCTGTTCACCCAGTAAGTAATGCTGAATGCTCAGTCTTGTGCATGAGCAATAAAACAGCGTTTAGGAGCTGGAGAAGAAGTGTACAGGGTCACGTTCAAGCTTATCTCAGTTAAAAAATAAATGAAAAACTACAGGAAGTGAAATGCTGGACTTAAAACATCTATAGACATTCAGAAGAATCAAGATTTAAAACGTCTTGTTTATGTTAATAGGAGCATTGTACCCTATCCAGAAGAAAAGAAATACATATATATTTGTAGGCAGTACTTGTGCCTAAGCTAGGAGAGTCCCCTGTACCTGATGTGTGGAACTGTTTTGTACCTTGACACAGAAAACCTCCCCAAGGACATTTGCTCTGTCTGGAGAAAAAATGCAATCTTCCTCCTGACCAAATACATATCTACTTCTGAGAGCCACTAAACACTCAAACACCATCTGTGAGCTGTGCATTCATCTGTAACACACCAATTTAGCTGGCAGGCCATTGGGAAACAAGACTCTGAAGTTGCCAAGTTGAAACGGCAATCCAGCACCAGCTGAAACTCCACCAAGCGAACAGGTGAGATTACCAAAAACATTGTAGCAGAGAGAGATGAAACATCAAAATAAGAAACAGCCTTATGGAGTGGATTAAAAAAAAAAAAATAGGTGGGGGGGAGGGAGAGGCACAGCTTTGATCTTTTCCATCCTGTGCTTAATTAGCATCAGCATCACACTAGGAGCATGGGTCTGTACAACTGGAGACAAACAGCCACCTTCCTTCAGTGAGAAACAACAGACTGGCGGGTGCTGTGGGCAGAGCAGGTAGAAGACACACAGCACACCACAATCCTCCGTTTCTTTCTGAAGGTTTGGCCATACAGCAATGAAACTTCATCTTACACAAACACAGACTAGCCACGAGTCAAAGCCCTTTGACTTCTGTCTGGTGTTCACAGCAACAGGATGAAACAAAAACTGAATTCCTGCATGCATTGCTTCCCTTGCCGCAATTAAATTGTATGTGCAGGTGCTGGAGTTAGGATGTCAGTTGTTAAACCAAATGCACCATTCAGTTCTTGTGCAGATTTATAATTCTTATGCACCGTAGGAATAGGTGGGTGTAAAGGTAAAAAGAAAGGAAAAAAAGTTAACTTATAGGTGTAAGCTTGTGCATAAAAATGCTTCTAAAACACCATTAGTGCTATTCCAGTCAGCTCTCCAGAAGCTTCTGTACTGACCTGACAAAAATGACCTTTTCTTTTTCATAGCAAATTTACAAGGAAGAGCTAGGCAGAAAAAAAAATGGCTGGAGTCTGTGGGAAAAATGGAGCCTGTATTTAGAGAAATCTTGACATTGGAAATTATTTTTTTACTCTATATCAATTAGGGCTTTTTGATTTTTATTATTTTGTGCAGCAACATGTCCACGAACAGAAGTGTTTGACTCAGGAATAACCCCCATGAAGAGAATGAAGTAAGACATGACCCAGGTAACACCAATTAGAATACAGTTAAAAATAAATTCCTGTAGATTTAAACATGGCCAGACAAGGCAATTCATGAAATTACAACAAAGTGTAATACATTAAAAAAAGAAATCTCACAAACAGAAAAATGCTTGCAATGTTTAGAGCATTTACAAGGCGTACATTTTCCAAATATACCTATAACAATTTAGGAAGAACTCGTCTTCACAGTTTGATGAAAGAGAACAATCTCAGGTTTGAGCAGATGACTGATGCTACTTCACTGCATATTACAAAAATGTTTTTGCTTTAACACAACATGTTTTCTCAAAGAAGTACACATGTGTTAGGCCAGCTTAATTAAACCTTTAAGAGCCTTAAAAAAGAAAGGACTTATGTGCATGTGCAGAATACTCAAGGACACTATTATATTTAAAACACCATTTAAAACACCAGTTAACTCATTAAAAAACCCACCATTAAACAGTTATCTCAGAAAACTGAGATAATGTACAGATACCTTAAATTCAATTACATTATGAAAAACACATTTATAGGAAATGTAAAACTGAAATATTTTTAAAAGATCTTTGTATACACCACTGAAATGATGGTGGAAATTATCCATACAATTTAGTGAAACAAAATGCATCATGTAATAACAGTATTAACTTTTTGTTTTCAGTTTAATGCTGTGTTATTATATTTGCTGCCTATTTTAGAAAGTAATTTGTGTTGATGGCTCTGGAGAAAAACCAAGCATTAAAGAACTAATTTAATTCCTTCTGAGCTATGTTCAATTCAAAAATACTTCTTTCAGAATGTCCCAGTACTGCAGAATCTGACTAGAAATCCACCTTGAACTATGTGCACTTTGACTAACTCTCTGCCCAAGGCAAAATGATCCTGCATTCAGCAGGGTTTTATCCCGGTCTTCTAAAGGACTTACACAGAATGTACCTGATATAACTGGACCAGAATGTCAACCATGATAAGAAATTATGATCAAGACATGGAGGATTCATAATGAGAACCTTATCCATTTTACAGTGGGCTGCTATTGGTGGGGGAGTACCTTTAGGGGGTTGTTTACAGAAATCAGGTCTTCTGCCTTTAAGAAAAAATAGAGAAAGAAAAATAAAGAAAGAAAGAAAGAAAGAAAAAAGAAGGAAAACTAGAATTCCTTGTGCAGTGCTCTCCTTCCCACTTGTTATACTGCATGACACAAGGGATACCAGCTGTGTTTAAGGTGTTCAGGTAGTGTTATAATAGGCTGCCTGGCTGCCTTTGGAAAGAAATTTCACAAATTTTCCTTCAGCATGAAGACATAGCTTTATTCCTCTGGTTCCACAGGATAAAACAGAAACTTAAAAATTGCTACAGCTGGTTTCTCAAAAATCAATGTGTGATTGCTAGCTGCACTGGGAGTTTGAGGGATATCCCCTTATCAGAGGCAATCTCTAGATAACGTACTTTCCTCTATAGCCCATAGCTGCATGTAAGACACGACAAGACAAATGCCAGCTTCCTTTTCTGTTGGTGTCATCTATTGATCCAGTGAAATGCTCTTCATCTGAAACTTCCTTCCCAAAGGGGACGTTTGCTATGAGAAGCAAAGCTTTCTGTCTGATGCTAAGAAATCCTAAAACTTTCTGCTAATTACTGCACAGGACCATAGTAATACACATCTCTAAAAGGATTAAAAAAAAACCCAAAATCAACAAATCAAGCTCAAATGAAGCAGATGCCATCCTTTTCCAGTTAGAAATGTTTTTCAATAACAAAAATGCAATACAATAAGCTCATTATGATTTTTCTGTGTGCTTTAGATAAAAATGTGCTCTAGGTCTATGTTTTCTTTTGGGTGCATTTCCTCTCAGACACATTCAGAACTCCTACCCCAGATGTGACTAAGTGACTCCAGCTTGTGCCAGAACACAAAAGAGTGTCACCAGGGGAAACAACAGTGTCAAAGAATAACAAGAAGCAGAGAGGTAAGTAAAGAAAGGATGCTGGGGTACTGAAAGGACACTAGGCCTACAAAAAAAAAATCCCAGAAAAAAACCAGCTACATTTGTGCATCTACGGACAGAGGAGACAGCATAGTGTGCTGACCTAAGACATCAGCACCACCAGCACTTTATCTAACTAGAGAGTAGAAAACTGTGATATAGAAAAGACACATTCCTTTAAGAATAAAATCTGACTTCTAAAAATTGATACCTAATCAACATCCATGTGAATCTCTACAGTTTTGAAGACGTTTTTATATGGCTCCTAGGCAACTGCAATTTCATCAGACTGAAAAAGAACAACCAAAAGAAGCATTTATAAAAGGAAATAATCAAATATTTCATGGGCACTAGAATATTTTGAACTTGACCCTCCCAAACAGAAGATTTGCTCAAGAATAAAAAAGAAGCACACACTTTAGAGATGTCACTAAGCTTGTTCCTTTCATTCAAATACAAAGTACCATACCACTTATCGCCCCCCCCCCCCATGCACAATTTCTGAAAAGAAAACATTTAAAAGACACTCAGTTCTCAGACTTCACTCATAAAATAAGGATTTTCAGGAACAAGGGAGCTGACTTTCTCGTAGTTGGGACTGAGTGTTTCTGTCTGTGGAGGCAACTGAGGTACTTCCCTTCTACTCCTCTTGGCCAACAGGTCCAGAAGTTACTGGGGGAGACTGACAGACAGCCTTACTGCATCTACTTTGCCTTGCTAAAATATCTGGCTAAGAAATGAACTCCAGTGTTCAGGAGGCATAAGACCAAAGCTCCCAAAACAGAAGAATAATGCATTTGGGCAGAACAAAAGGCTTGCTATTTTGCTGTCTCTGATAAACAACAGTTGGCAGGTATTGAACTTACCATGCAAATTAACTTCTCTGTTTATTTGGTTTGGACTTCTTTTTCCCCCCTGTATATATTTGCCTGAAAGAGTATTTGTAAATAATATTCTTTGTTGAAAGATATATTGCTTTTTAAACTCATGGAAAATATTATTTTTAATTTTTTACAAAGATATGATTATGCTTTTTCTTGGAACCCTTGGATTTTTTGTCCAAGAACTCCAAATACCTAAAAGGCATAGTGCCTTTTTCGAAGAGCCGGGTTCATCCAGACAATAAACACAAGAAACACCTAAATAACCTTCAGGAGTCACCACAGAGGTGATTCTGAATTTAGGCTTTAGTTTTCTCTGCTGAAAGGCTGGATTACTGGGGAAAGAACTGGGGGGGAAATCACTTTGCCCATTATCCGTAATGGTTATTAATTTTCTACCTACAATAGAGACAATCACAATCACAACCCTAGAGGACAAAGTCCCCTTACCTTTGACCCATAAGGTTTCCTACTACTGGTCTGAATTCAGACAGGATTACACTGGCTTGCAGTACACTGTGCTCCTTTGACTCCATGTGATTCCTAAGTCATCCAAATAGAGGCATCTGCAAATTTGTCCTATCTTTCTCAGATGAAAAAACCTACCCTTGTCAAAACTCAGGGTGACAAACTAACAGTGCTATGGGTCTGATGCTCTTTCCCACTCCTACAGCTCTTGATAGGATGTTTATAGAAGGATCCTTATTGCTCCTTCCTTCCTATTTAGAGCTTTTTATTTATTGCAAAGCATTGCATAATAACCATGTGCATACAATCTTAATTTTGTTCAGCAAAGTAGCCTGCTCACCTTCCTATGAATCCCATAAATTTGGTATCAACGTATGGACATAAGAGCCTCAAGAACTTGGGGGCAGTCGGTGTGAGATTTCCAAAGATACCAAAAGAATGTAGCTGATGAAATGCAGTTAAAATAAGACTAGAAGAAACTAGACTAGCTAAAAAACGAACTAGCTAAAAAACTAAACTAATGAGACAAGCTAAAACTAAAGTTAGAACTATAAAGAGCACTGTGGTTACAGGATACAGGTGACTCTCAAAGCCTCTTCTTCAGTTCAGACAATAATGCTCTCTCAGGTCCTCTGCATTTAATAGCCTCTTTTCATGCTTAGTATGTAGGTTTAATAACCTTTATTTCCTTAAGAATCAATCTAAAACTTACATGATGCACAATGCATCAGAACTTATATTTGCATCAAAATTTTAATTTTCAAATCTAGTATCATGATAGGGATGTTTTAGTTGTGTGGCCTTAACATTTGTTTAAAACACTTCACTATTTTTTTTTTGCTTCTGTTTTAACCTGAAAGCATATTGATTCAAGTCATATTTGATGTTATTCTTTCAGCTTAAAGACTTCAAATCATCACAGAAAAAGAGACACAGAAGGTTTTTGTGGTTTAGTTGTTTGGTGGTTTAGTGTTGCATGGGGTTTTTTGTCTTCTTGTTAAATAGTTTTTGCTTGCTGTGGTCAAGGTTTGAAGGTAAAATTTACAAAGACAATGCTTTTTGACAGTGAACCTTCTGCTACATTTTTAGAAGCACTCAGCAAATTCCAGCAGCGGGTTTCTAGACACAAAAGACAAATACAACCACTCCATGATTTAGATTGGCTTTCTGTTTGTGGGTCATGAGACTCACTGCTGAGCATGTCAGAAGTTGGCTGTGGCATTTAATGAAGTTTGTCAGCAACTTCATAGTTCCCATAGCAAAAGAAAGAGTGTGCTCTGGCTTTGGTTTTGGGGCATGGATTATTGGGGTTTTTCCCCCCCTTTTTTCTTTTGGAGCTTTCATTGCAATCTTGGACTGGAGTTAGTGGATAAACTCAGTTACAGATAAAGAATCAAATTAAAATATGGAACAAGCTGGTCCTTTGAAAAACATTAAATAGCATAGGTTTCCTTTTTTTCAGAGGCATCATTTAACATTCAAAATAAATATTAAATTTCCCTTCAATTTGAAAGTTTAGACTCACTCATGAAATTAGGAACAATAATCATACTCTATTATGCCCTGTCTCGTGTGTGTCTCAAGAGGGCTGTGACTTGTCGTAGCATGAAGGAACCTAGAAAAATGATTACTTGCTGCTTCAAACAGAAAATGCATAGCTCAGATGCTCATTAATGAGGCAAAGGAAAATTAATTGACATGTCTAATAGTTCTTTTAATATAGCCTCTAAGCCTTGATGTGTCAATTGTCAAATTACCCCTGGCGTACTTTCTTTGTCTCAGTGATCTTGCGCCTCATTTCTAGGAGAGAAAATTAACATTACTTTCCTTGGCCTCTCTCAGCATACTTTTTGGCCAAGGGTGTTAGGCCTCTAGAAAAATAAGATGCATGCAGCCCAGCTGCCTTAACCTCTCTTCAGATCGGGTCTAACATCCCAGATACAGAACTGCAGCTTTGTGATGACTCTGTGTCAATGATGCATCTTTCCTGGGGCATACAGTGGTTAAAAAACCCACAAGCTTTAAAAAGCCTAAATGTATCAGCCTTTCTACATATCCTTGCCACTGTTGTGCACTGCTTTGACTTAGGTTAGAGCTCCTTTCAGCAAGGCCTCTCTGCCTCTGCTTCCCCAGCAATGGTCTAGCCTCAGAAAGAGACAGCCTCTACCACCCGACAGGCTTTCATGCTTGCTCCAACATAGGCAGTGAAAGAGCATTCCATTTAGAGCTTCCATTCTTTTCACATTATTATCACCCAATCCAGGCTGGAAAAAAAGCTGTTTCCAATCATTTGCCTGTTAGTCAAGTCTCTGCCTGACAGCAAATCCTTTGATCAAGACTATTATACTGTGTATATTAAGCTCATCTAAGTTTATGTAATGGAACATTGTAATTGTTGCTGCTATTTCATCAGTTGGTGTTTCTGTCCTACATGAAGTTAGGAATAAAAGGAAACAAAGAGAAGGCATATGGGTCATGTATCGCATCTGCTGTTTCTAGTGTGGGACAAAAATCCATGGGATTCCCAAAATTAAACAGCATCTGAGAACTTCATATTGGCAAATTCTCTGAGCCATAATTCCAGAAACTGAAGAAACCCTGATTTCAATGTGATTTGTTTGAGGCTGGTTTTTCACACATAGATTAGGTGATGTGTTTCAGAAATTAGCCCCTCAGCATATCATAGCAATAAATCTCCTAATACAGAGCCGTACTGGAAAATGCTGCTCATTGTGCAGAAAGAAAATCACTGCAAAAGAGCATATGAGATCTTTATGATTTTGTTGAAAAAAAAAAGAAATTATTAAAAATCCTTAAGATATCTTTCATTCTATAATAAATAATCTTTGCCATTCTGCTTAAGGTATTAATATCCTTTGGCTTTTTTATAAGAAACAGATTTGCACATGCTGCAGAGCATAAACACACTCAATCCAATAGTTAGTTAAGGAAGTACTTCAGAAGTACTGTCCCACAGAGCTGCAAGTGTGCAGTAAGTCTGAGAGTAACAGATTTCTTGCACATTTGAAGGCTATTAGTCCATACACAATATATTTAGCACGTCTCAGGCACACAGAGGAGTCCCTTCTCATGTGCTGTAGAGCAAGACTGTACAGCCGAATGGATGCATCTGGAATTACCACATGGGCTGTCAGAGATCCAGACATCTTGAACAAATGTTGGAAGTCTTCAGCTTTCACCCAGGCCCAAAAGGAAGAATCTGGGGAAAGCCAGGTTCTGTGAAGCTGGGTGAGAAACGAACATGAAATTCAGTAACATTTCTCTGAGTGTCTTTCTACTATGTGATAATTTTTGAATAATCCAACCAATCAGCGCTAAAAACACAGGGAATACCATAGCTATCATTGGCATGGACACTTGATTTTGACAGAAACTGAAACAAGAAAGCAGGTAAAACACGGGAGAATGGGGAGAAATGGCAGAGAGGGAGTTTGCAAGCACGAATAAAAGCATGTAGAAACCACCCACATGATGCAGAATGAGTGTGAAGGTCTGTATCTATAACATTTTTCCATGATACACATTGTAACAAGAAAACAATGAGGATGCTGAGGTACAGACAACAAGAATATTTTCCAAAACAAGGCAAGCATGTAGCAAGATGGGGAAATATCCTTACTGCACATTTGTTCTTCTTTCATGCAAAATCAAATTCTTTTATTGCTGAGATGTGGGAGTTACACAATGTAATGGCCAATGCAGGCAAAGAAAACCTTACTTCATGCTGCGTGAGACCTCACCTTAACTAATACATGAAGGTATCTTGGAAGATTTTAATTGCAGAATAGAGATGCATGAGAAGTAACTTCCCCTTCATTTGAAGGTTTTCAAAAGACAAATCTGATCCAAAATTGGGATGAAAATGGTGAAAACCAAAAAAGTTCATGTATGGATATTTTGGTTAGTGAAAAGACCTGTTTTGATAATTTAAACTGGCTTGAAATTATTTTGACCTTTTCAATAGAAAATTAACCCATCTTATACATTAAAATGTGGGGGAATAAAGTAATTTCAAACAAATGTTCTTCTTAAAATATCAAGATGGTATATTTCAAGTGTCCAAATTTTGTTTCAATTATCCTTTCCCACAATTTTATTTTTTGAAAGTCAGTTTTCCAGTGCAAAGTGCTTTGTCAACAAAACCCTCTCAACCACAGCAGTAACACCACACACTCTTGATTCTGATGAGGTCATATAGTTCCTTCATTTCAGTGGGTAGGCTGAGACAAATACTCGTAAAATACTGTAAAATACTGGTGTGTCACCAAACTGTTCTGGCAAGTGTTGTGACAGATCATACAGGGCACTGAGATTGCACTCATAGCGAGAAGTGCAAGTTGAAAATACATCTTCCATTGCGTGTGATCCAAAGGATCTGGGGACTGACCTGATGCTGAGAGACTGTGCTGTGCTCTGCCTTGGACAGTGAGCTGTCACAAGCTGTGTGGGAAGACAAGGAAATACTTGGCAAATCCCTGGCAAAGGCGGAGAAGAGGAGAACTCTACACTGAGCAAATTACCCCTAGTATGCCACTGAAAGGCAAACCCAAGCTTCCACTACACAAATAGAACAGCTAAAAGGCGATTGTGGATCTGTCTAATCAGTTAACCTTGAGGTACTGAAAACTCTGGTCAGCTGTCTTCAGTGGGTTTTTGAAATATTTTTCCCACAAATCTTCCCTTCCTCCTTAGTTGCAAGTAAGCTGGGACTCACTTCTAGACAAGAGCTTGGTGCAGAGAGTTGAACAATGAATTGGTTAGATTCATTAGGAGCAAAGTGGAATGACAAAATGTTGGAAGCATAAGCAACCAGCCTATGAGACCAGCTTGCTTACAAAAGCATCCACCACCAGAATATTTAAATTCAGAATGCCAAAGGTAATTGGAATGCTTCCTGTAAGCTACAGCTACTTGGGCTCTCTCACTGTAAATATGAACAAATCAGACATACATTGCTTTTCACACTTTCTTTCTGTAAACAGCACATACTTCTTGTAAATAGTGCAGCTAAACTCCAGTTTCTCAGCTGATATTACTGCCCTGCTGAAGCCAGCAGACTTGAAAGGTAATTCACACTGTCAAAGCATATGATCTGTTTTCATTTTGCTTATTTTCTTCATAAACACTTGATGCTTTTTATTCTGCCGCTACTTCTGAAGATTTTAGAATTAACAGTATGCTATCTTTCTAGCGCAGTGTAAGTACTAAAGCAATATATTGCTTTTATCAGAATTATCAATTCTGATATGTCGGAAGGAGGGGAAGAAACGAAAGGGCTCTTCCAAGTACAAACCTATTTATTTTCCACTTTTCTTGTGTGCATTCTTATCCCTGAATAAAAGTCATCTCTACTGGAGATGAAAACACACAGTCTGTAGTCTTTTCACGGACATTCCTAATGAACACATGGGGTGAAGGTGTGCTCTGAGCCCAAGACTTTTACACTAGCCAGACCAGCAGACTCAGGCCCAGCAGGAAAGAAGGCAACACTCAGTAAACCTGGTTCATGCGGAGGCTGCAACTTTATTAAACGTAAACCACATTATGGGCTTATTTAAATTAATGGTCACAGTGGGTGCTCAACACCTCTGAAAGACTCTGCACTAGGGCTAGCTATAAAATTTTCCATCAAGACTCCTGTGTGGAGCTGAGACTTCTGACTAGTAGAGCTTGCCAGAAAACTGCCTTTCTGTGGGAAAATTTTCTTGATAAAATGTTCAGATTTTGGTGCTGAAAAAATAGAACTTTTTTCCCCCCCAGCAGTCCCTCTCATCAGAAACAGTCACCAGCTGCTGATTTGCACAAGCCCATGTGCTGTATGAGGCATTGCCCAATCACCTCATTTGGGTGTAGCAGAGTCTGATGTACCAATGCGCGGCGCAAGGGCTGACAGACCACCCTGGACATGGACATGCACAGAGCCTCCCTCAGGAGCCCTGGATTCCAAGGAGTAGGGGAAGAACAGAGCCGAGTGCCATCCCCTACACTCTCCACCCCCTCCAACTGCACTCAGTGCTCTGCCAAAGAAACCCAGGAGGATGGGGAGGGTAGGAGACCCCCTCATGTCCGACCTTGGTCAAGGGGACCAGAAGACAGGGACCACAGAGGGTGTCACTGGACCTGCCTCTGTCACACGGGGCACACAACCAAGTGACAGCTTCTCTGAACTAAGTCACTTAATTCTTCTGGACTGGGTGCTTCAGCTTTCTTTAAAATATATTGTTTTCTAGGGGGTGGGGAAATGCCTAAATTTCATTAGCAAATTAGAACCGCTAAGATTGGCTAAGGGAAAGAAGGCAGTGGTAGAACAACGACTCATGATGCTCATAAACAGTAAAAAACTCTTCAAAATACTCAGATTAAAATCATAGGAGACCCTTTTCTGGTGAAAAAACAAGAGCACTGTATTGGTTCTTGCAAGAAATAGAAACATCTTAACTGAGTCAATGACGATTTTCTGCATTATTGTAATGCTTGAAGTGTCAGTGTTCAACAATTGTTTTCAGCTTATAAAAATTAATTTCAGACTTTTAAACATTCAAACCAATAAAGCTACATGGAGAGAATGTTTGTCATTGAAATAAAAATTATCCCAAATATTGAGCTGGAGCAACATCTGTAAAAATAACAGAAATATTGCTGAGTCATTTTAATAGCAAATAAATAAATATGCAAAGATAATGAAACTGTGGCAACTAGAAATTTCTAATTAGAAACTAAAGAAATTAAAATAAAGAATCACATAAATTGGCACATTCAGTGGTGCCAAACCCAAATATATTTATACACAAATACTTATAAATATATCAATCTACACTTACGCTTTCACATTTCATATAACTCCAAACTTTGTAGCTGTAAAAGAACAAAAACATTAAGGATGACCTGGGATCACCTAAAAAAAGTCTTCCGAGTTGAAGTATTTTATTTTCCTATTTCCATTCATTTACAATGACAAGATAATTATTCACAGAATCACTGATAAACAGCAACTGTGTCCTTTTTTTATTTGCTTCCTAACACTCCTGGAAAGCTTTATAGTAAACAGTTTAGAAGATAATGAAAGGTAAAACTTCCATCTGAAAAGGTTTGATTCAACAGAATTATTGGGACAATCACTTAGGTTAAGTGTTTAGCCCAGAGGGCAGTATAAAATTTCATCAAAATTCAAACCATGCATAAATGATCTCAAACTGCAGTGTCTATTTATACCACACAACATGTTAGTCACATTTTTCACTGAAGATTGAAAGTAATGATGAAGCAACTGATAAGGATGAAAGACTGAATGTGTGCTATGCCACCCATGTATAATTCAGTTAGTGGCAAACATGGATTAGAAAGTATCCTGCAACAGCATGTGTTTTCCAACTGCCTGAGAAAAACTGTGAACCACTAACCAGGGAAAGGGGACAGCAATGAAACCAAAAATATTTCACACACACAAATTAGCCAGGTAAAGAAGAGAGAGTTGTTCAATCAGTGGATCAGACATTCAAAGACAATGAGAAATGCAAATTCAGATCAAAAGAATATTAGCATTTTATATATTTTAGATTTTGATTTTCCTAAAAGAAAAATTGAAACACGACATTTTTTAATCCAGAGAAAAAAAAGCAGTGCCAGTGAAAAAGGGGTCATTTTTCCAAAGATGAAATCTTCAAATTTTGTTGAATACATAAGGAAAACTTCAGTGCAAAATCTCCATTAGGAGTGCAACATACTGTCTTCAAACTCTAGGGAAAAAAAAATCACAGTAGAAGTAAAGTTTACAGTCCTTTTTTCCAGTTGAAAGTTTTGATTTGGTCATTTTGGGAGAAGGTTTGAGTTAAGGATTAAGGAAAAGGTCTGTGATTTTTCCTTTTCATCCTAAACAAAGACAGAATTTTTAGTTGATGACAGCCAGGCAAACAGAAATAACAGCTATGGTACATAATGTTATTTATCGGCTGATTATGGATCAGTCCATTAGACTGTGTCAGCTATACTCAGATGCTTGCTGCAGATTTTGTCTGAACTATTAGAATCAGATCCGTGCAATTACACTGACCCTCAGCTGAAGTTCTGTGGGTGCTAAATGGTGAATCCAAATTCCCTGTTCTGTTATTCTGTAAGCATCTAAGGCGTTGGTTGAACTAATAAAATTGTCAAGTCATGCTTCAGAGAGCTCGTACTGTAGCACTGAAACTGCACAGTGGAGGGTTAAACACAAACCTAAGCTGAAAGCCCTGTATGGGGCAGTGTTTTTGTGCAGCAGCATGTTAGTCTCAGCAGATTCAGGTTATCACCACTCCTAGCAGAGCTAGGTGTTAATGACACGTACCTGCCTTTTTTGGGGAGGATGGGATTAGAGGAAAAACTTTACAAATACCCTGAGGAGTAATATCTGAGTAAAAGTCATGGGTTAAAGCTGCAAGTAGTTTCAAGGGGAGATGAGAGCTGATGTCTGTGGTAGTAGGGTAACATCAGCAGAAGAGATGCCACTGAAAAGAGGAGGGAGGATAAGTGGTGGAGGACCTTACAAATGACTGGGGAAGATTATAGTATGACAGATGCCTCCAATGATAGCTAATTTAAATGCCATTAGGTGCATTATATTTCACATGCAGACAGTCTACAGGGTGATGGAAAGCGTTACAGCAGGTTAGCATGAAAGTTTATGCTTCAGTCAAAGCAAATTGTTATCACTTCACTGGAAATGGCACTTCAACAGCTTACCTCAGCTGAAGATCTGCCCCTCCGTGTTACTGCAGCATTTGCTGTCTAGCAACATACTCAGAGCAGATGCTAAAGGTGGTGGAACTTAAGCAAGTTTCTGCTGACTCATTGCCCCCAAAAGAGAAATTGTAACTAAGTTAATGAAAGTTCTAAGCATTGTACAGTATTTTTAGTTTATTTTACTATTCTACACTTTCCGATTTTTTCCAAGTGGGTGATATTAACTAAAACATTTTTCCCAGTTAGCACTTTTACATGTTTTACATTTACTGTATCATTGCTATTCTTCCAATGAAGTCTAGGAAAATGGCAGAATGAAGCCTGGAGTTATGTTATTTTGAGCCGATTTCCCTGTAACGTTAGTAAATAGTTTGATGCATCATGTCACTAGTAGCACTATTCTCTCTTGTCTTCCCCCATTTAATGAAAATCTGTGAAATAAATGCTACAAGGCAGTACTGCTGGCATGACAAATTCCAAGCCAATAAGTCTTGCAGTTGCCAAGATGTAAGCTCTGAAGCTTGGCATTTGGCATTCAGAACTAGATAACCTTACTATAGTAACTACATTCACTGTATCTACAAGAGGGATGAATAAATCAACAATAATTGAACTACTAAAAGTGTCTAATTTCCAGAGTAGTGCTTCAAGCAACAACTGAAATTAAAAAACTGTTAAAACACAGCTACATACCCATACAATCATGTCATGAATGCACTGAAGCAAAGGTTAACAAAAAAGAATGAATATGCATTCTTTGCTAAAAGTAGCATTTCTTGATCTACAGTAGTGATGAACTGTATAAATGTCAGGTCCTGTCCAAGTCCCACAGAGCCTGGCATTCCCAGCAGCAAGAATTTTTTATTGTTCCTGTAACATTACTCAAAGTAGGGAAAAGGCTATTCCTGCTGCATGTGGAATGCAGTCCCTATTCTTGAAGCCTGGCACTGTTTCCAAAGTTAGCAATGATCATAAACCCTTGAAATATTGTTGGTATCTCCAGGGTCTGATCCAAAGCCCAGTGAAGGCAAATGGGAAGATTCCACATGGCCTCAGTTTTCTGTGGGCCAGACTTAAAATATTACTTCTCCTGTCACTTGGTTTCAGAATTTCTCATGTTGTCCAAGTCGTATCTCATTGAATTTGCCACCCACCCATCTTTCCTCTCAGTGATAATTTTTATTAGAAAAATGCAGGTGTGGAAATCTTTAGGAAAATAACTAGCACAGTAGGTTAAACAGACTCAGTGCTTTAGAGAAACAGGGTTGTCTAATAAACAGAGCTTTTAATGTAACATGTTTCCACGCTAATACACAGGAGAGAAGCTACCACTGGGACACCAGCCTGCTGTACACTGCTTTGGAAACTGTCTCCTCAAATTAGTTCAGACTGATTAGCATAGCATGGATGTGTTCACCTGGGGAACTAACTAAAAATAATAGCCAATTTACAAATGAACTAGAGTAGGCTTTTTAATCTCCCAAGACTCCACACTACACTCACATCTCTGTGACTGCTGCACAGCTGGTGTTAAGCTTTTGGGAATACACAATCCAAAGGAATTGCTGGAAGGTACTGAGATGCTGAGTGGAGTCATTCCTTGGGCCACTGTTTGGACAGTCCTGCTATGATCATAATATCAGTCTCAGGGACTGATTAAAAATACCGAGGAAACATATTTCCATCTAAAGCTACTAGAAGACCATTTGATTTCCAGGATCAGTTATTTATTTTCTTTCAAGACCTCAAATCTCAAAATCCAGTAATTATTCAGTACTAACCTTCAGGAAAAAAATATAGGCATTAGGGGTTTAAAACCTTAAATTTATCATATCAGGGTTTTTTCCTGAAAGTTGAGGCTTAAGAAAGACATTCCCATCGTGAAGATGCTGTTTTTTATAACTATCTCAAGGAAAATGGTAAAAAGTTTTTATGTGCTTATGCTTATAAGGCATGTGCACATAGGGAAGTATTTCTCCACATGCAGTACGCAGGATAGTGAAATGTGTGATAAACTGAATACATATCTTTGACCCTCTGACATTTTGTAGGTCAGACTCTATATCTGATGTATGTACTTTAAGCCAGAGAAAGAAAGGCATATTCTAAAAGACAAGGGAATCCTTTCGTTCCTCAAAATTCCCGGCACATCTAAGGATAAATTGAATACTTATACTTGTTGTATGAACATACATCCAAGTGTCTTTTAGAAGATGAGGATCATGATACAATGTTTTGAAATGGAAATTATTCCAACTTTGAAATACTATAACTTACCAAGCAACCAAAGATGCTCAAAGGCCCATGTACTATATTTAACCGGAATGTAAGGCAAAGAAAAACAGTTATCCTGCATACAATGATACACATAATGGTTAAAGGTGGCATTGTTTCCTCTACATAAAGCAAGCTTCAAAGGGAAAAGTAATTTTTGGATTATTGGGCAAACAATGCAGAACAAATTAAATTAGTAGTTAGTTAAAAGCTCTGTAAAATAAATTGCTCTCTATTTCCGAGTAACGGGACTGATGAAGGAATGGGATTTTTTTTTTTCCATCCCCAACTCTCTTCCCTGCAGTGGTTTAGACTGGAGAATTAACAGCCAGGAAGAGCATCTCTTCACATTGTGAGAAAGACACAGCATTCAGTACAGCTTCAAGAAAGAATAGCTGAACCAGGAATTTCACCACTGTTAATTCCACAAAACAGTCTGGCATGTTTTCAGTCATTAGCTTTCAACAGATACCTAAACCAAAAACTGGGATAGATTTAGATACCAGGTTGAAAATCTTACGAAGACTAAGTACACTGGAGGATTACCCACTAGTTCAAAAACTAAACTCAAGACAGTGAATCACACCATCATAAGAATTAAGCATGACCACTGTAAATTCCTCACTGGCTGGACTTCCTCTTAAATCAAAGGGCAGACAGACTGCATTTTATTCAGAATTTTGTAACCAGACTCTCAAACCTGGCAGTTTGGTTTGAGTGTTCAGATCCGAAGCCAGGCAAATAGCAGGTCCTCCCTGTTCTCTCCTGCCAAAATCTGACTTTGCCAGAGAAGGAGATACTTTATTCTACCTAAAGAAGGACAAAATAGAGGGGAAGAAATATTGGTTCCACTAGGTGATTGAGAAGGAACATTTTGACTGTCATCCACAGTTTTATCATCACCTCTGAAATAGGAAACAAGAGTCACAGTTAACAAGGCCCACATTTGCCCAAACTTTCCTGCTCTTTTCAGCTTCACCATCACAGATCCTTGTTCCCACCCTTTGTGAAGCATCTCAGTTTGTACCAAAAACTTGTAAAAGCAGAGACCCTGCTAACTTCTCTGGCTGTTCTGTCACACATCACTGTATATTTAATAATAATTATGCCTCTGCAGAGGTATTTTATTCTGATAAAATCAGAACTATCCCACCAGGATCTTCAGCTACTTATTCATTTTGCTACAGGCTACAACAGAGAGAGTTAGAGAATTTACTGAAATAACAAAGTCATTTTACATACATATGGTCTATGCTTCTGTGCCACAGCAGTGACAGATAAAAAGCAGCCATCTATCATATTTTTCTCTCCACACTGTACTCAATAGGATCCAAAGTGTGGTACCCATTTTGGTACTAATGCACATGCATAACTCCCACTTATTTACTGTAGTGCCCTGAAGATGTGACAGTTAGCTATGTAATGCACTTATTATTTTTATTCATTCTATTCATTAGAGATGACCATGTATGGCACAGTTATAGCTTTCCTTTTCTCCACTAGTCATCAGTAATGTCATCTTTTCTAGCTCATGAAAACAAAATGTTTATTAAATGACAAACAACAACCACATCTCTCTCAACTCCACGTTTCACAGCCAGTTTCCCAAGTCTTTTACTCTCCTATGACTCTGAACAAACCAAAGGGCAATTCAGCTAAGTCAGAAAGTGCTTTTGTGCTAAGCAGGAATCCAAGCTGAATTGTGTGAAATAATTGTGTGAGAGAGAAAAGCTGGCAGGGCTGTCTTGAAGATATTTTGACTGCACTCACAGAAAAGGCTCTAACAACTTTGTGAGTCTACATTGCTCTGTTACTGGAGACTAAATATTTTCCATGTTTAAGAAGAGAATTAGCAATTTATGGTCAAAGAGCTGCATGGTAGTCATGCCCAGTTTTCCCCTGACTATTACCAAATTTGAACCACATCCTTTCACTTTCACCAGATAAGAATTCTCTAAGATGGAGGAAGAGAGCAGAAAGAGCATTTTGGCAAGGAATTATAAACACACAATCCTGGAGAGGTCTAGGTCAAACTGTGAACTGCTCCAGCACTGGGGAGCATTTTCCCTGCTCTTTCAGCTCCATTACTCATAATCAGATGTCAACCACACAATTCCCTTGACAAGATCTCTAGGAAAACTTTGGGTCTGTACTGAAGCTGTTCCATGACCAAGCTCACTACTCCTTTCTGCTCAAGAACATTAAAGCCAATACAAAAGAAAGAAAAGAACACCAACCAACCAACCAGACAAATATCTCCCTGGTACTTGTGACTGATCAGTCACTGACAAATCTCAACTGATGCTCTCAATTAATTCTTTGTATCACTAATTTCTCTTCTCTGCTGCTGGAGACCAGCTCTCAGCTGATGGAGTTCTGCAGCTCTGGAACCTGCAGGAGGAAGCGCTGTGACTGCCAACTCTTCCCATCATCCTGTACATATAAATAAAATTATCAAGTATAATTTCACTGAGGTCCATAGGTAACTGCAATAGTACATGTTTCCCATCACCATTACAACATCCAATCCTGACAAAATTAAGAGTGTGCATACATAACGGAGAGCTTTGCAAAAGACTCCCAGACAAAACAGTTCTTAGCAAAGACTCATGTATTTTTATGAGTCCTAACATGTTTGATGTATTTTCAGTCCTTGAAAGTTTGTTTCCTTTTTTTTTTCCCCAGCAGTTTAGATTAATTTTGAAATAATAATTTTTGTTGATTTCAAATTTTTTTCAGAACATTTTATTTCTCATTTTATTTTCACTGTCAAAATTTTACCACTAGAACACGGAAATAATTCTTTAATTTCACAAGAGAGAAAAGAAATAAAATCTCTGAATGTGTGCAGTTCATTGGAATTTGCCCAAATATGAATAAAATTATATAATAAAACAGAAACTGACAGCTTTAGAAAAATTAGAGTGCATAGGAAAGGTGCCATTTTCATATTTAATGTCTAGTTCATAGAATAATTTTCCAAAAAGTAAACTTTTCCTGTAGCAGAAAAATCTCCCATGCAACTAAATATGAAGCAAAAACTCCACCGAAATGTGTACAGGTCTGCTGTAAAAATTCAATCCTCAAAGATTTCAGTACATGCACTAAAGTAAACACCATCTAATACCTGAATATGTTAAAAACCAGAGCAAAACAAAAACATTACTTGTGTCCTGCTGAGACTTGCCTGCAAAAAAAAGTTCCACAAAGACTTCAGAATCAGGGAATTGTGCTCACACAACTAAAGCCTAAGAATTTTTGAGAATAATGTGTGTGAAATATTTGAAAGCATTCAAAGAAAACAGTGGGACTTCTGATTTCTCCTAAGAGTTCAAGCTTGGCCTGCCTTTAATAACATTTCAAAATGTAATTAGAAACAATGAAACAGGGTTTAGGTGGACTATCAGAAGTATCTGAGAAATTTTTAAAAGATTAGCACTTTTTAAAGCGCACAAAAAAGGGTTATTCTGCTTTTCACAAAGGAAGCTGAATGTCCGCTCTTAATGGCAGAACGTTATATGTAGTGCATGAAACAGATCCTTATAGGACAGCTATAAAAAACTGGTAAAATTTGACCTTTGATTTTAGGTAAATGTTACATATTTTAATAAAAGGTTGCATTTATAGGCAACCACAGAATTCCTTTTTTTTTTTTTTTTTTAATTTTAATGAATCTTTAGGTAAACTCAAGGGACAATCCAGGGCAATTTTAACAGGCAATGCTAATTTTGAACAAATTCAAAACACTCAGGCAAGGATTTTCCTCTAATGTAGGATTCGTCAGCCTCCTAACGTGGTATAAATTCAATCTGTTCTGTTTGTATGACATAAACAACAAGCAGTTTCACAGGAATGAGGCAAACCATATGTGAAGGTGTTTTAGAAAGCACAACAGGGAATACACCAAGCAAAGAAGCATCTGCATTTATTTCAATGTCAAATCACATGTGTATTATAAAGGGAAAGTTTATTGTCTTTATATAAAAAACAAGTTTACTATATTGTGCTCTCTACAGTTAACTCTTCCTGCCCCTCAGTATCCTCCTCAATTTGGAAAAAAATAGTAAAAATCATAAAGTCCACCGGTGCAATGGCAGGGCTGTAAAGGGGTCATCAACCTTGTTCCCCCTACCCAGGCTGTGACATGCTGCCAAGAGCCTATTTTGTCCTCACCACCCCCTTGCTACCTCTCTTGAACAAGGGCTGCATCTGCTCCTGATGGGTGCGGGTGAGAACCGAAGCCTGGTCCAACACCCTGGATTCCAGACATACAAGAATATGACTCCAGATAGGATTTACCAGCTTATCTCCTGTGTCAAGGTGCTGTCTGGTCCTGCACCGGTGCTGCACCGACCAGCCTGCAACTGAGCCACCACGGGCAGCACGTGGCTCTGCTGTGTGGGGCACTGGGCACTCCCCCACAAAAGGCTGTGCCCAACAATTAATTGGTTTTATAGAAGCCAGCCAGAGTCAGCTTAACACAGCTTAACACATTTGGAGTTGAGGAGGAAATATTTCAAAGCAGCATTTAGCCTGGGTAGGAGCTACAGGCACGTTGTTAAAAAGCTAATTGCATGGAGACAAAGGATGATCGTTACTTTTATATTAGTGTGTAATGTTAACCCTTGAGAGCTGTGTTTGATGATAAGTTGTTGGCAATTGAAAATGCTAGTTTTTATATTTAAACTCAAGCCTGAAGACTCCTAAAGTGACAGAAAGTGTATGTCATTATCTTTTTTTTTTTTTTTTTTTGGTATTAAGACAAATGAATGTTTTTGGAATCTGGGTTTTTTTCGCATCTCCTCTAGAACTATACACAAAAAGCAATTTTAAAGCACTGAAGCATTAAAATTATTTCTCACATCTGTTTTTTTTATACATATTCAGGAAATCTGGCTTTATAGTGACAGTCATGAAGAACATTGTTTTCCATTGTTTTGCTTGTTTCAGGGAACAGAAGAAGAGAGCTAGAGAGCTTCTGAGATCAGGTTTTGGGCTGCAAGGTCAAAATTCCTCCAAACTTTCCTCTTTTTCTCCCAAGGTTACAAATGTCACCCGTATTATTTAGACAATAGTCACGAATAATATTGATGTTCTGCTGCGTATTACACCAGCTTTTAACTCCAGGAACACAAATCTCAGAGAAAGGAGGTTCAGCCATGCTGTGGTGCAAGGCAAGGTCCTGGAGTGGGCTCTCCAAGAAGGCCAGCAAAGTGCTTGGTGAGCACCTGGCATCTACCAGGCTGTGACTGCAGCTCACCACGTCAGCAGCAGGGATGGCCCTGCAATATGCAACCACATTTGCCTGTTGTCTTAACCTCTTTGCCCCCACCTCATCTTTTGGACTCATCCTCCTCACCCTCAACTCACTGGACCCAAGAAAAAGCCTGCTGCTCTGAGACAGGCTGTACAGTTATCAGAAAAATACTTGTGATCACAAAATAATATCTTGTTCATACTCACCAATCTCCCCTTTGGCAAGCCTTAAAAGAGAAGTGCATATGAGAGATGGAAAAAAAGAGAGAAAAAAAATCACTGGGAGAGGCAGGGGGCGGGGGAGAGGAGAGACTGAGACAGTGGATACTTTTAACTTGTCACAGTACAACACTAGCTTTTAATTAATACAGGGTATGTACAGCTTTGAAGACTGCTGGTCATACAGTACTTTATGATAAATACATTTTATGGGATTTTGTTTCTAAAGAGGATTTTGTAAAATAACCTAGCCCAATAAATGATTTACCAGCTGCAATAAAAGATCAAGGAAATTGCTCAGATTGCATCTTGGAGCATCTAAAACTCTGAAGTTTATGGAGATCTAAGCTGCCCCCAGATCTACAGAGCTATTAAAATTTTTTGTAGTAGCTAATTATCTTGCATTGCATTTTTTAAAAGGTAGCAATTGTAGGAGAGAGGAAGGTCTGGAAACAGACAAAGAGGAGTTGATGCCCTTTGATGGAGAAAGTAGGAGAGAAGGAAAGGAGGAGACAGGCAGAAGTGAGTAACAATGGAAACATCACACTGGTACAGTAACAAATGGAATTAACAACTCACAAGGTATCAGATTCCTGAGTAAATTACCTGAATTAACTCTACATTTAAAAAATAGATTATTAATACATTATTATATTATATTATTATACATTCTTTACACGGCATGCTATGTGTAATACCTATATTACTTGACCAAGAGTGGAGTAATTTCATTTTCCTGTTTTTTTCTTTCTGATAAATTATTTGACCACAAGTGAAGCAGAAAGCAAAGAGATTCCCTCTAAATTCTGTTTCTGTTATTTCTAATATCATAGGACTTGAACATAACAAATATGTAAATAAAGCAAGTACTGGTCCTTATTTCCAACAGGATGATGGATGCAGTAAATAGAATGGCGTATTGAAATAACAAAGTACTGGCCTCAGCTAGGACAGGCAGCACCCTGACACATGCCTTGTTGCTCCTGTTTTGTACCAGGAAGGTCTGGTTCATGCCCTGTAACTTCCTGTGCCCAGATATAACTCTGCCTGCCCAGGGAATCCTGGCAAAGTCAGTGTCCCTGTAGGCATGGGGCTCAGGGACAGCTGGGCTGCCTAGGAAAGGACAAAGAAAAGAAATAGAACACAAAATGGAAGAAAGGGTGGTTGTTTTCTCTTATTCCCCAAATCAGAAGGTGAGGTCCATGTCAACAGAGACAAGTGCCTCTCTCTTCTGCTTCTTCAGATACCTTGTGCAATTTCAAAGGCCATGGAGTTCAAAGACTGGGGCCAGCTTGATAAGGGTGGAGTTGAGCCCCTTTCCCAACACTTTTAAGCAGAACAACTTTGAAAAGAATAAAGGATCAATGCTGCTAACTTTAAAGGTAGACAGAACCACAGAATGGTTTGGGTTAGGTAGGACCCCAAAAGCTGTCTAGTTCAAAACCCTCTGCCATGGGTAGGGACACATTCCACCAGACCAGGAGGTCCAGGGCTCCATCCAACCTGGCCTTGAACTTCCAGGGATAGGGCATATAAAATTAAACATTACTTCTATCACTGTAACTGTGCAAGACACGGGAGAAAGTGAAGTTCACCACTGCAGAAAGCAAGTACCTTGAGAGAGATAATTGATGATAATTTGATTAATTTAATTTGAAAATTGAGGTAGATAAAATGAAACAGTGGGAACTGGCAAGGATATTTGGATGAGCACTGCTCTCTAAAATCTATTCCTATATTATGGCCAGGATGGGAGAGTCCTTAATTGTCCAAAATAGCCATAATTAATCCAGCAGAATTATGAAAGCCTAATTATATGAGTGTGTGTTATTGTCCTGCCTGATTTATGCCTTTTCTACTATTCAGGGTTAATCACCTCTAGGGCTGAGTTCAGGTTACCACAGTAAAAATGCACTTTGTGTCTGTAAGGTCCTTACCTGACTTCCTGCCAATTTTAAAGGCACCAAGGCAAACGAGAGCAGGGCATAGACAGCACTAGAGATGGTGAGGGCTGCTTGGCTTGCCGGTGAGATAATCCTGTCTCATGTTTTCATAGGGAAGTGATTTAAAATTAAATTTTCAGAGACATACACCCTATTCTGATGTTTGTTTTCTGGATGCTTAATTTGAAACTCTAGGGGCTGATTTGGAGAAGATGATGGGTTCCAGAAATGTACATTACAGCTGGATTTTAAATATTCAAAGCACAGTAGGGAGCTATATGAAAGATTATCAGATCATTTCATTTAGTAAAGGATTGGGTCCTCATTGTTTTTTTACTAATTACAAATAACTGTCCAACTTTTGCAATTACCTAGAAGAGGAAATTCCAGGAAATATAATTATAAGTAAATGAAAAGATTTCATTTTGATGTAGCCTTTTTAATTTCACTTTAATTTATCTATTCATTTTAAGTCATTCCCCATATGTGTATTTTATAACAGAGAACAGTAATAACATTTAAAGTAACATCCAAAAAAGGTAGTGTATTGCTCCTAAAATCTTGAAAAGATTATGCTGAAAATCTTTTTGCCTCTATTCCCTTGACACAGCTTCTCAAAACAATGTAACAATGTCAAAATTGCATTGTCAGACAAAAGCACCTCTAATTTTTCTAATTCAACATCAATCATAAATAATACTAAGAAGTCCGAGAAAATACCATGGGTTTTGTGTTTTGTTTTTTAGGGTTTTTTTTAGCCCAATAACTTTCATCTAAAGGTAGAAGCCTCTGTAATACACACATGGCAAGGCAAACTTTCGGGTGGTGAAACTGTTTGATGCTGAGATCACTTACCACACAGAAAAGGTATATTTCTCCAAGTCTTCCAAATAAAAATTGCTCTCTGAAGATGTTTTCCCTTCTTCTTGGCTTGCATTGATCTCGGGACCTGATTTTTCTTCGTTACATTGGTCAGGTGGGTTATTCCTGCTGACCTTTAAATGAAAATAAGAAACAAGTTAGAATACTAACTTAATTAGCTGGACACAGCTAGCAAAGTAAGAGGTGCCACTTTCTCTGTTTTGAATTCTAGCTCTGTTTTCACTCTATAACAAACGTGAGAAACAGCAGTGGCAAAGTTGCTTTGAGTATGTATTCAAAATGCTTTGAGTATGTATTCAAACACTTTGAATAGACTAGCCTATTTTAATTGGAAGGGACCTACAACAAGCATCTGTGGTGCAATTCAGGGCTGACCAAAAGTTAAAGCATGCTGTTAAGGACACTGTTCAATTGACTCTTAAACACTGACAGGCTGGGGGCATCAACCACCTCTCTAGAAAGCCTGTTCCAGGCTTTTGGCCATCACCTCAGTAAAGAATTGCTTCCTGTTGTCCAGTCTGAACCTCCCCTGCTGTGTCTTTGAAACATTCACAGGTCCTATCACTGGATATGAGTCAGAAGATCTCAGCACCTCCCTTTCCACTTCCCCTCCCCAGAAAGCTGAACAGAGCAAGGTTTCCCCAAACCTGCTTTTCTCCAAGCAAGACAAGTCCTCTGCTGCTCCTGACAGGACATGCCTTCCAGCCCCCTGATTTCCCCTCCTCTGGACACATCCAAGGACCTTTTCAACCTTCTAAAATCATGGGGCCTGGAGATGCACACAGAATATTTTTCTATGAATTGATTTGTGCTCCTATGGGGCTGTGACAAGCCCTCTCAAGGAGGTGCAAGCTCATGGTGATGCCAGCAGCCAGCCACTCTTCCTCCACCCGCTTCCAGTGTTGCACACCACACTCTGCCACTACAAAAATCTGGACGTGTCCTTAGTAAGCCATGGAAGGAACTGACCTGGGAATTGAGTTAGTACTGTTTAGATTCTTTTTTTTCCCTTTTTTTTATTAACTGGGTTAGCTCTCAGCTGGACCCATTCTGATCCAGGCCACTCTGCCCCAGTTGTCAGCACAAAGGAGAGGGACAGTACCTCATCTTTCAGTGCTAGTGCCAGCTTATGCTCATTTAAACTACTCTTTGAGCTACAAAGTAGAGGATCCTGGCCTGTGCTCATTCCTGGAATAACACCTTTGCATGCACAGGGTGTGATTCAGCACTGGCATCGCCTCTCTGAATTGATACCAGATTCCCTGGATGTTTGCCCCCTGGACAGAGAGCCAAACATCACTTCCATCAAGAGACACAATGAGGTCATAATTTACCAGACAAACATCTGCAGGTGACTTCCATGACGATATCTATTAATACCTTCCCAGACACAATACCAAACTCTGCAAAGGGTTTGCTAACATTTAGCAAAGAAGTCCAGAGAGGACAAGTGGATAGATGCAGTGTTGCAGTCACATCACTTCACACTTTGCTAATTATGAAAACTACAAAGTTTTTTTCTTTATGTTTGTTGTCTTCTGTTTTGTTTTGGTTGGGTTTTTTTATTTTCTTTTTACTGTGTAAACCATTTTGCTTTAAAAGGTGGATTTGTATTCTAAATCTTGGATTACATGGGTCTCATACACATTTTGAATATCAGCCAAAACTGCCAGCTTTATTCCCTAGAAGTCAAGGTTTCAGAATCTGTAGGGTGTGCAAGGTACCTTGTTTGCACTAACATTTTCTCCATTAAACTATTCTTGTGCAAAGTACATGTAAAGACATTATTTAAGACATAAATCCCAAAGATGTTAAAGAGTATTATGAGTTAATTTCTCCGAGATTGTGTTTGCTTATCTGAGGTCAAAAAGCAGAAACTCAGTTGTCTGCATAAGGCTGGCATTATAACCACAGAATATGTTTTACTTCTCTCAGAAGTCACTGACTGTGGGCATTCTCTCTTTTATTGACACCATCCAATACCTTAATACATGCAGTAGTTTGCGCACTCATTGCATCAAAAGCTGAATTGCTGCTAATGCCCATCACTCAGAATACACTTAGAGGGAGACCATTTGCAACTCTTAAGCATAGATGAATTTGGGGGTAGGGAGGGCAAAGCAGAGAAATCTATATTCCCCAAAAAGTAGAGGTCAGACTCAAAGACCTTTCTCATTCCTTTTGCTAGTAAAATAAAATGAAATAAACTAAACTAAAGTAAACTAAATAAAATAAAATAAAGTAAACTAAACTAAACTAAACTAAACTAAAATAAAATAAAATAAAATAAAATAAAATATGTGTTTATAAAAAGAAAAGGGACTGCTGAGGAGAATAAACTGCTACATGAACTTGTGTCTTTTTCTTTAAGTATGTTCTTTGCATTCGTTTGTCATTGTTTCCTATATACAATTGTTAGGTAAAGTCCTTTTAGAAGATGCTATCCAGAGATACAATTAGCCTCAAATTATATAAATCAGGCCAAATGCCTAAATCTTGAACATGCTAAAACAAGGCTCTTTCTGAACATCAGGATTCACTCATCCCATTGAAAAATGAGGGGCTCTCAAAACCTCTGAAAGCAGATTTCACATGCTTACATTTCTTTTGTGCAGAAGGATTCTCATAAGAGGCTCAGTTGAGAAATCTATTCAAACTTGTCAATAACTGCAAGCTTGTGAGTCATTTCAGTGAGACCAAAGGGACTAGACAGTGCTTAATTGCCCATGGGTTTATGCACCTCACAGAAACCAGGTCACTTTTAATGTGCCTTTGAGAGCCACCCACAACTGAGGTTGCTATAAGTCTATGGCATTTTGTTCAAAGGCATTGTGCTATTATGGGATTGTAGGAAATAAATTTCACTCTGCCACTCCCATGGGTTGGGCCGGGTTGCTTTGCCCATTACACCCACTCTGTCAGTCCTTAAATCATCCTTCCTCTAGATATAAGGCTAAACACACTCACACATGCACACCTCAGTCTGCAGCTAAATGTATATGAAACTCTGTTTTCTTCAAGTTATCCTTATCTTCCTGAAGAAATAAATCACTCAGAAACTTAGACATTGAAAGGCAAGGGCAACATCTAGCTGGCCAATCTGGTTTTGCTCCCAAATGTAGATCATCACTTTACTAAAGCTGAAAGATGTAATTATAATCCCCAGCTATTGAGTATTTGTGCTACACTGCATAAGTTTTGGGGTACTCTGAGTACTGTGGTGATTTTTTTTTATGGACAATTAAAAGGATTAAAAATGCTTCGGAGTGTATCTAGAACAGGGTGAGACAAATTACCAGAATGATTAATTTGAATGTTCATGCTTGCAGTTCATTCACTGCAGCCATACTGATTTAAGGATAGAAGTGGAGTAACACTTACTGAGAAAAAATTGCAACTACCATTGGAAAATACCTAATTTAATAATATAGTGCAGAGAGAAGCAATTTTCAGGAATACAAAATCTTCTTTGTGTCTTGGTTCTCAGGATCCACATTAAATCTGAAAGTTTCAGTATCATCTCACCTTGAAAGTGTTATGCTGCAGATAAAATTCCATGGTTACTTATACTGAGGAGGCAATATTTGTTTACAAATTAATGATGTCCTTGGCCAGGATACTACAAATACAGATACTAAAATCTTCTGATGGTCCTCTGCACAAGCACATGAGAGCTTGAAGCTTCTGGATGCATATGAAACCTATCTCATGTTTACACATTACTGAAATGATATCATTCTGCAGCTTGATCAAGCTTCTGTTGTTTGTTTGCTTGGTGGTCTTTCCTCCTTTGAAGTTTCATTGCTGGAGAGATTAACTATACAGGAGACAGCAATACACCTGGTCATGTGAAGCCTTATTGTGGCTATTAAAAAATTCACAGGGGTAGATTAAAGAAACACAACAACCAGAGCAAGCAAGTCCACAAATCATTCTCAAATGACACAAGCTCCAGTGGCTTCTCTGTGAGCTTTAAGGGAGATGGTGATGTTCATGTCAAGACTAGTACCTTGTGATGTCCTTCTTGGACTTCCTTCAGCCAAAATGAGCCACAGTGCCCATCTGCATTGCCATGGCAATCTTGGCAATCCTCTGTAAGGAAAAAAAACCCACAAACAAAACCAAACATAAATTATTTTTATATCTGTGCACAAGGTAAACCTCTGTAAAGGAAACAGTTGGGTTTTGGTCCCTCTCCCAACAAGATGCTGACTAACTTCAGGCTGATCATTTTTCCCCCTTCATCGGAGTTATAAATAGGTGGCTATTTCTCTCCTACATTCTGAAACAATCTGGAAAAAAAAAACAAAACAACCCATTATGATAAATGCAGAGAAGATTTCAGATGCTGTGGTGTTGGAAATAACAATTGCATAGATGAAAAACAGGGGGAAAATTAGAAATAAAGAAATAATAGACACAAGAAGAGTGACACAGGAGGATATTTTAAACACCCCGGGAAGTGTTCTTCAGAAGACAGAAGGAGGTTAATTTTCTTATATGGGAAAAGTTGTGGATCAAAAATGAGGCACAGGAACATGAAGTACTTGAATAAACTTTTCTTAGAAAACATAAGTCATGAATCCCTCAAGCTCCTGAAAAGCAGTGACCTGTGGAATGAACAAAAATGTACTCCCACGTCATAGTAAGCAGTGGTGTGGCAAAAATAAAGGTCTGTATTACATGTTGTAATGTGACACATGGAGAATAAGCAAAAAACACACTTAACAATTATTTCAATTGTTTTTTTTATTTTAAGTTATTTTGAGTTCCACACAGTAAAAGACAGTCAAGTGTATGTAAAATCACAGTACAGGAAGGATCTGCTCTTAGGTGTTAGAGTGGTTAATACACATACACATACAATGTCACAGTTTTAAGTCTGTGTTTGTGTACACACCCATGGATATATTTCTTACTTTCAACATATAAATACATTCAGGTACAGGTGTATCTATGTTGAGGAATGAGGAATTCACAGATGTTTACATCATCTGGGGTGAAAGAAGAGGCCTACTGAAATCAGCAAGACAGCTTAAAATACTGCTGCTGGGTATGTCACGTGTGTGCATACATGCAGTATAACCTGTTCAAACTGTCTCTACGTATTTTGTATATGGGATACCTGTATGGACCCACAAACACATATTAAAATATAAATATACCTTTGTAAAGATGGGTTTTGTGGTTTTCTTTGTTTAATTTTTCTTCTTTTTTTTTTTTTTTTCCGCAGCACACAAAAATGGGTTTCCAAACAGCCTTGCTGAAATGATGAATACTTTAACAATGTTTTTGGAGTCAAATGAATAAAGCAGTAATTATCTTGGCAAAAAAAATTTTAAAAGGACAATAAAAAGAATAAAGAAAACAATAATATTCTACATTTAAGAAATGGGAGGGAGAAGGAACTCAAGTCTGTTATTTAATCATGATGTGCTCTTTTTATATTTTATTTGTAAGGCTCTGAATGCTCTTTTCTTTCTATACCAGTGAGCTCATTACTTGAATTCCTCATAGATTTCTCTGAACAATTTTTGCTAAGTAAAAACACAATGTAATTCTTCAATGGCTGTAACAGTAAGAAGCTGCTCAAATTAAAGATCAATAAAAAGTACAGAAAAAATCTGTATGAAAATAAATAAATAAAAGAGGAGATGGGAAATGCCTGCAATTAGACAGGATGAAAAATCTAAAAAGAAATTAAATTTAGTTGTAATACATTTCCCATTCTTTTCTTCATGAAAATTACTACTGAAGTGGTTTTTTTTCTGTAATTTAAATGTTAAACTGCCAGATGTGTGTCTCATGCTTGAAGAGTTGAAGCTTTGCATTATTTAGCATATTAAGATTCACAGAATTTAAAAAAGGGCTCCTTTATTGCCTGGAGGTTCTAATTAAGTAAACCTTAGCCTGGTACATTTAAAACTTGCAATACAAGAGATTTTACTTCCTTTTCTTCTCAGTAGCCAAATCTCATCAATATAATAAATATGGAAAATACTTAAGATGATACAATTTTTCTTTGGCTTGAGGAATTAAACCTATCTATTATTTTAAGAAGTTTTTAATAGAGGCCAGCAATCAGAAAGACATTTAAAGACTCCAGTCTACTTTTTAATCATAGGAGTTGCTCCTACTTAGTGGTTGGGGGGAAGGGAATGTGTCTTATAAAACTGAGCTGTGTAGAAATTTTCTTCCACATGCAAAAAACAAAGCAGGTCTGAGAGAGAAACGAGAACCACATCATTCTTTATTATTAAATTGCATTTTACTTTTTTATAACTTTTTATAATTGACCAGAGAATCCTAATAAAGCATTAATTAGCTGCACTATCAGCACTTTCTCCATTGAAAGAGTTGGGACTGCTGCATCAGAAACTGTAATAGCACAGAAATTCCTTTGACACAGAGTACCCATAAATCATACCTTAAATACAGTTATTTTTGCCATTTTAGAAAATGTCAAAGGTGTCAACTTTGTCCAGATATAACACTTAGTAGTGACTATTTTAGTAAATTGACTCAAAATACATTTTGTTCTCTGACAGGGGAACATAATATCATTCATGACAAAAATGAACAATTTGAGGAGGAGAAAACAGCACCAAAAAAGAATTATCAAAGTCAGGTACCATAGCTGTGACAAAGGCACAGTGGCAGATGTAGACTCTCTGTTAATAGGTTTATTTGGAAGTCAAGAAACATATGCATAGAAGCAGGAAAATATGATTACACCAGAGCATGGAAAAGACAATAAGATTCTTAACCCAAAGTTATAAATCTGTGATCAGCTATTAATAAGAAGTTCAGCAGAATAGTTTAAATGTCTACATTCATATAAGACAAATAGGAAAAATAGGGTGGCATTTTTTCCCACCATTGTGGATCGGGCATGACAAAACCAATGTCTGGATTTGGAAAATTGTGGTGATACGAAGGTTATTTGCAGACCTTGCCAATGCTGAGAGCAGTCATTTTTGGGTCATATTAAGTTCCAACCAAATAGTTTAGATAACACATGGATCATGCCTGATAAGGGATACAAAGAAAGGGTTACTGGTACAAAATTCCTGAGCTCTTCTGGGACCTGAGTTTTTAAAATACCACGGAAAGAGGTTGGAAACAAAACCATTATTGCTACTCTGTTACCTTTCTCCATATTAGCCTTCTCAAGGCAATAGCAGAGCATAATAGCATGGCCTTTAAAATCACCCTTTAGAGGGTGTCTTACTACTTCCAAACCCTTGGAGAATAAAATTTATATTTTACCCTCCGCCTTCTGTCTGGAAGTTATCATCTTTGGTTATGTCTTCTGTAACAAGTACTGTGGTGCAACAGGAGTGAACCTGTAGAATGGAACCAAGGTATGGGGTGACACCACTGAACAGTGGGGACCCCACTCTGTGTTGAAGATTTCATGTCAGACCAGCTTTCTAGTGTGGCCCTAATAACTGATGGCCCATTAATACTTGATATGTACATTTAAAGTATATACCCTTGCTCAGCTTCACCCTAAATGCATATAGGGCTGATACTGAAAAATATTTATTATTTATGTAGGGGGGCATGGGGAGTCTAAATGAATTTTTTAAAAAATGGGCAAAAAAATGGGCAAAAAGAAATTGCACAGCTAGGAAATTACCTTACACAAGTTTGATGGGAACTACTTTTGATTTATATTGGGCCAAAGAAGTGCAGTCCCTTCTGATAGCTGCAACCTCTCTTTAAGTCAGTAGGAAAGGGCTTTAGAGTGGTACAATCCAAGAATGGAGCAGAAGACAAAGAAATCACCACAGCAGGGAAAATAAGATGAAGATCCTATTTAGAGTCCCTTCCTAGTAATGCACTAGACTATAGGAAATCAAATAGCATGGCAAGAGTTGGAAAATTGAAGAGTTTGGATTGTGTGGATTTCAGAACCAGAAGCAGGATCTGAATTTGATCTGAATTGGAAAAATCAATGCAATCCTTTATGCGCTCCTGCTCAGAGAAGGAAAAGGCCAGCACAGAAAGAAGTTTCTGCCATATGAGGCTCTACCTCTGGGGCCCTACCTGTACTAAAAAATAAGGCATAAGCACTCTTCATTTTAAAATATCACTTTTTTTCCTTTAAAGTGGCACCCAGAAGGAAATACCAATGAGAGCAGCCCTTTTTTTTTGGTTTGGTTTTTTTGTTTGCTTTGGTTTGGTTTGTTTTTTGGGGTTTTTGGGGGGGGTTGTTTGTTTGTTTAGGTAATTATTTTTGCATCTGCATACAAATTTTATGTAGAAGCAAACAGCACTTCAGTAGGGAAAGAACATCATTGCAGTATAAGGGGAAATATTACAATGAAGATTTACTGGTTTTCATAAAATTGTTTCTGAAATGCTTGTGAGCATAAATACAATCCTCTCAATGAAACAATTTCTCACTTATATAAACACATTTTAACAAATGTAAAGCCTCCTCTCCAAAGGCAATGATAAAATTAGAATGAAGCTAGTTTTGTGTTTGGTATTTTGATATTGAAGGAACATCTTAATAAATTCTGCATACAGTTTTGAGTGTTATCTGCTGCTACTATAATAAGCCCCTTGGTTAGCCTGATGCCATCTTTGCTTAGATGTTATTCTGAAGCTTTGCTCTGACAGAAATGTCTTCTTTGATGTCACAAAAGGACACAATTTGCTTCCCAACATTTCTCCACAAATGCAGGAAGGGTGTTGAATTTGAAATCTTAAATATGAACAATATTGAACATCTTATTTTCAATACTCTGTTTTAGAAGACAGACATCAAACAAAAGATTCCTTCTGAGGTAGAAGATCTGAAAATAGGAGCTAAAACTTTATCCTGGGTATGCCCTAGAAAGGTGATAGAATAGAGAGCTGAAGGAATCACAGAGGCTGTGTCAAACCCCAAAAATGAGCAGAGTACCAGTTGCTTGTAACAGTTTGACTAAGACTAATAATATTTATGAGAAATATTTCATGTGCTTCCAGGGGTTTTACTTATGGTACATACATAACTGGGGGCTTTGAAAAAAGAAATTAGGTTTCATGTGAGAGAAAGGCTGAGGATAAGGTGCCTACTGGGATGAGTATTGGTGGAGAAAAAAATGCAGGCACAGTTGAAGCTTCAAATTAAACATCCGGTACAGTACAAATCCTAGTTCATATGTCATCCTGCAGAAAGTATCTGGGGATTTCAAAATGAAGCTTTTTTCTTTCTATCATTCTGAGTGCAGATAATGAATTTAGTGGTGACATTACTGACAGTGTTCCATCACAGAAGACATATGCTTTAGTGATGTGACTTTTGAAACAAGTTTTTCATTAAAATAATATGCAATAGATGCAGTACCAGAACCTGAAAAATAATGCCCTTTGAACCTTGCTTGGATAAAGCTTGTGGTAAGTAAGTACTTTCCAAATCAGACCACTTCTGTAACTGCACCATTTCAGGGTCATTGTAAGAGGCTGTCTTGAACTGAAAATGTGGGTTCTAAAATGCTGTGTTTGCCACTGCGTTTCTGCCAAACTCCACATAAATATTTTGAATAAAAATTCAACATGCTAGTTTTAGATCTAGATAAACATTAGTGATGGGAAGAGGGGAGAAGGAATACCTGTCTACCTGCACAACTAATAATTGAGTTTTGAGACACACTCCAAAGGTGGAAACATCCAAATGTTGGCAAGGAAAAGAAATCAGAAAAAAATTAAAAGCAGACAAAAGTGAATATCAAACACCACTAAACATTATTTAAAGCCCTTTTGTTCATGTAGGCTACTTATGTTTTCACTATTTTGACTATTTTAAGCTGCTTTGCACAACTAATATTGGGCCAATGAACAAAAAAATTTCTACTAATGTAGAAGTTGAACTAAGCTAGGGCTCTGTTTACGTCCTTAGAAGAAGCAACATCTAGAAAAGATATGTTAGGTGTTGATCTTATCAGGTAATGTAATGAGAACCCTTGAAAGATTGAAAATTATTATTACTTTTTTTCTATAATATGCTTAACATTTTGCCACAAACACCCTTTTAACAAAAAATGACACCAGCTTTGTATTCTACTTCTCACTCATCCATGATAGTCAGTATCAATATTCAGCATTTATGAATCCTGTCACGGCAATGCCATATTAGGTCCTACCTCTATTTGTGCCCACTTAACATGAGATATTCAGCACGTGCACCTATAATAGCAGATGCATAGTTCTAGCCTTCCTGGACAGTCAACAGAGAAAGATGGCTCCAAAGAAATTGTTTTTGAGTGACATTGCATGGGTTGCTGTGAAAGGGAAGCTGGCATTGGCTTCAAAATAACATTCATCAAAAGTTCTGCTGCATCATTTCAGGGAGCCCACAGACTTGAAGAAGATAACAAGGTACTGTTTACACAGATAAGAGGTAGCTGTCAGACCTCTCTTACCTAATATTTTGCAGATCAGTGTCTAACCATGTCCTATTACAGCTTCCTGGTACAGAAGAAAAGTCACCCTCTCCCTTCAAAAGGTGTGATTAATTTATTCCCACTTGCACTTTCCTCACACTGGCCTAGGCTATGAAGTGGGAGTAGATATCCAGATATCCTTGGTACCTTCAAATCCCTGCCCCACGGTAAATCTGCCTCTGGCCATCATGGTGGTCATTGAGTTTAGGAGAGGACCTAGAGGTTATATTACTGAATTCTCACATAAATACGTTTTACCTGGGACTTCAACACAAAACAAAAAACAAACTAACAAAAAATCCCAAAACCAACCAATAAAAATAAACAAATCAACAAAATCAAGAGAATAAAAAAACCACCATAGCAACTTGCCAGGTTTTGCCTTCGGAAGAAATCCCATGCCCCAGAAGCTAATGTTACCTGATGTAAATACAGACAGGCACTTATATGTAATTTAGCTCAGCACAATTAACAAAGGATACTGCTATTAATGTGCTGCAGGAAGAAAAAAAGTACTTCCCAAGCACCTAACAGCAACATGTTGTGATCCATGGATATAAATGACCAAATAAAATGAAAGGATGTAAAAATGTCACGGAAACACCAGCCGTAATCTAATGTTGTCAGTGCACTGCACACACACCTTGTAATTACTAACACATTTGGCCTACAAATATATTTTAGACAGCGGACTCCACTGCTTCTGTACCTTTTTGCCTAAGCTGCTTTTGATCCCTAACAATTGATTTAAACTCTTCCATCACTTCCTTTGCCCAGTGAAATAATGATGAGATGATATCACAGGGTGAGGGGGAAGGCCAATGGGGGTATTTACACACATGCCAGGCAGATCTACTTGCAAACTTTCAGTAAATTAAGTAACGCAATAAAAGTCCTAACCTGCTGGAAGCATTTTAAGCTCTTCTCTTTTCCTCACAGCTTCTTCTGACACACACTCTTCTCCTCCTTTCGCAGCATTAAACTGCTTTTCCACTTCCTTTACAACAGTGGGAATACTTCCCTTATGGGTGTCAGGATCTTTCGGGGAGGTCAGAGGTTGCCCTGCAGAGGAAATGACAAGCTGTGAAATGTAAAAGAACAATTCCTTCCACATGTTTCCTTGCTCCAGGAGCAGTAAGGGGTTGTCGGCTAGCATCACGATGGGATGGGCCAGGCCTTTGTCTTAGCAGTCCTGTCAAAACTAATTTACAATTAAAGACCTGCGCAACTGTTTAAAGCTTTACAACCCTGGCGAGTTTCAAGGACTGCTGAAGCCAAGTGGTACAAACCAACCTTATTATTAGCAGCCAGGCAGACAGACAGAAGGAAGACAGAGCAAAAAATACTCTATATTGTACAGTAACCAGAAAAATTGTACACCTGAAAATTGTCTCTCTCTATAATATTTATTTCTGTTATAAGCTCATAGTGTGAGAACTAAGGACATTTCAGTGGTTCTAACTTTTCTTCTGGTTGATGTATAGGGCACAGGAGCCATATGCACTGCTGTTAGACAGCAGACCTTGTAAGGGGAAAGAAAAAAAAATTGCAAGGGAAAAATGAAATATTTGTTCATTAAAAAAAAAAAAAAAAAAAAAAAAAAAAAAAAAAAAAAAAAGTGTGTCCTTAAAATTATTCCCAAACAGCTGCATTTTTTTTTCTTTTTGCTCCCATAGTAGAGCAGGGGGGAATAAGGCACAAGCAGACTTTCTGGAAAGAAGATTTTAGACTCAGAAAATTCTGCATGTTGGTGTTTAGTCCAACACAAAACAGCTGAGGCAGAGGAAGTCTTTCTGTGTGACAAATCTACCCAGCAAAGCAATAGCAACAAACATTTCTGCTAGCCCAGACCCTGGCCACAGTGTATTCATGCTAATGTGACACATGACACTGTACCAGTTCTATTACAGCAAGATCATCCTGGTGCTGGGACCTAACTAGCCTGCTACCTTTGAACACTTTCCCTCAAAATTTTGCCTGATAACACCTCTCCCCCAGCACAGTCAGGCTAAGTAAAACTCCTTTCTTGATTTCACACTCCAGAGCTTGGGCAAATTACAGCTAAAAAAAAAAAAAAAATGCACAGTCAGTCATGACTCTTTAGGTTCACCAAAAATACACAAAGCTTAACACTAAAAAATAGAAAAGTACTACTTCAGTATCCTAATTCTCAGTGACTGTTCCACCTTCTACCTTATAAGCACCCTTTTCAGGTCTTGAGTGCACATCAGTATGCGCTGGTACAATGCTGACCATAGCTTCAGGACTTCAAAATGGCCAGCCTTAAAGTGGTATGAATGTCAACTGGAATGAGAAAGGTTTTCCTTTGCTTCTAAAAACTACAGTGGATAATATCATCCCTAGCTTTCCACTTGCCTGTTTTTTCTGATCACAAGTTCAGATGGGCACAAAATGGTGTTTGTGTGTCAAGTCAGATCAACAGCAAAAGAAAGCATTTGGATGAAGGTTCCCAACAAATGTGGAGCAACACTTTCCAAATGAGCCTGTGTCTGACCTAAAAGTGTTTGAGCTGTAGAACTAACATAAGAGTGCTGTCCATCAACTTTTCTGAGGATGAAAGGGCTGCCAATTCCAAGAAATACTGTTATGCTGATATTTCGCACATGTGAATCCCCTCTTCCTGTGGAGACTTGCTGGATTTCACTGTGAGAATGTTTTCTGATGGATTTATATGTTTAGTGTCTATATGGAGACTCACAGTTTTGAAGTTGTCATGCATTTTAGAAGCCCTTGCTACTTAGATCCAAGCCTATCAAGGCAACATTCCTGGTAGTTGCATCAAATTTTCTTACCTAAACTCCTTCTACTTGAGCTGTTACCACCTTTCATGCAATGGTAGATAATGAATTCTACTCAGAAATTGCCATTTATTCTCTGACAGTGACTGTTGATCCTGTAAGGAGCAACAGATCAACAGCAGAATATTTTCCTAAGAAAAGTAAATGATGGTGGTGGCAAAAGCAGAAGCTGTCTTCTGCCATGAACCTCTTAGAGAATACCACTTCAAAAGAATAGAGAGAAGATATGGTTTGGACTGAGAGACACGCCAGATCTGATAATGTGCATCTTTGATCTGCAAAGGAGGTAGAATGGGAGGCATTATGTTGCATTGCCCTGCACTGTGCTCTAGACCAGAGAACCTGTGCAGCAGTGAAGAGCTTTACCTAGCCCTACATGAAGCTGTGGCTTAAAAGAATAGTGTAGCCTGGAGTTAATGGAAATAATACAAAGGTTCTGTTTTAAACTTCTAAAACCAAGACAAACTTGAAGTGAAGGCTAAAACACCATCTCCTAACTTGCTTTATTTCCCTTATATGTTGCAGTACCACATATGGTATTGATATATAAGATCACTCACTATTTAGACTACTGCAGTAGAGTGAGTTACAGAGCACCCGTCTTCATTTAGACTGTTCTTGCTTTCTCTGGTTTGTGTCTCAACCTTAATGTCACTCTAACAGAGCTTTCCCCTCCCCAGCCCAGTTTTTGGTGGTTTAACAGATATAATACTGTATTTATAGGACATATCAATGTGCGACAGCTCGCCACAGATCATAAACACATTTTTCTGCTGGAAATGTTGGTTGTGATTTTCACCACTCCAGTTCTCTAAGGTTTGTTCCTTTAATTGTAAATAGCCAGAAAGTCATCAAGCTAGCATTTAATAAACTTTTAATTTGAAAAGGATTACCACATGTTGTGTTTGTTTACCCATTATTAAATCTCTTAGCAACATATCACCAGCAGAAACAGCATACTGTAGCACTGCATAGATACATTAAAAAACAAACCCATGGGGGATATTGGCAGCTAATAATATCTTTAAAGAACGCTCCAAGAAAAATAAATAAATATAAGCAATATCAAAAATTACCCCTAAAAGTTTTGTTTGTGCATATCTGTTTGGCAGAAAAATTACAGATCTTCCACGATCACCTTATCGGCAAATTTCAGAGGTCTGCATGCAAAATAGGACATAGACTAATGCTCTTTTTCAGTTCTTAAAAACATGTCTTTCTTGATTTTTCAAACCGAGCATCATGAGTTTTTCCAAGAGTTTCCAGAAAGCATGACCTATTTAGCTGCACCCTCTATGTGCAGTTCCAAATGCATGTGAAGATTGATGGTAGGACCAAACAAGTTTGATCCATTAAGAGTCTGACCATAATTCTTCACTGCTGCTAAGTGTTGCCTGCAATTCTACATTTTGGATCCTCTATTCATGGTTTGCTGCATCTCAAAGCAACTTAGCAGATACATAGAAGATATATGACAACAAAAAAGACTTTAATCCTCAGCACAGAGTATGTTTACACCTCCATGCTTCTCTTATCAGGGTGGTTATATAAAAGCCTTTTGATCACAGTGCAGTTGCTGCTTAGCCTAAAAGCATCTCAGGGCAAACCTCATTTTCTTTGTCTCTTAAATCACCACTAACTGTCTGAAAATTCTTCTCCTGGACTCTTTTCAAGTTATGCTTCCAACCTGAGCTGCCCATTTACCATGCTAAAAGATTATTGCTTATGCATTCTTTCTTTCCTTTCCATAGCCTCTTCTTTCTCCTCTTGTGCCATCTACAGTACATCCTACTGCTGTTCTCAAATGCCTAAGGGACCTGTGTCCTGAAGAAATAATTCTCTGTTTCAAATCTGCACATAATAGTCACACATACACTACAATCTATGAATTGGCTGAATGCTTCAGTTCATTAAGCAAGAGGGAATATAGAAATATCAGTATAGCAAAAATGAATTATTTTTGTTCATGGAAGTCTCATCCCACATGCTGAAAAAGGAAAAGAACAACAGCAGCATCCTACAATTCTTGTAATTACTGGATTTCTACCAGTAGAGGAGCAATTTGTGAGTCCACTGCAATATGGTCAGTTGTGTCCTCAGTGTAGCTACATCAGAGGCCAGGGAGGATCAGTCTAAAAGGAACATTCAGTGATTTTTTGAGGAAGCTTCTGGGGAGGTCTGCTGTACACAAGTAAATGATTATTGTCCTTCCTATAGGTTATCACTTGTTTGAATCCTAACAGAACTTCAGAGGAGTAGCATAAGGCATGCTTCTGATGCCAGAACTATCTCCCTGCCAAATCTGAAGTCCTTGTTGTAGCCCAGGGAGGTGCTAAAGTTCTTCCAGAAGTACACAAAAATCATCTTTTTCTTTTCTCTTCCTGTAAGCTTGGAGCCATAAACAGCTGAACTGTTATTGCTGTGACATTCCAAGCATTATTCAGCCTTAAGCATAGGCCAGCATGGCTATTCCATCCTCAGCAATGAGGCTGGTTTGAACAGTTCACACCTGAAAACAAAGTTAAACCACCTTAATAAAAAGAGTCAGAGTATTCCTGCTATAACACATGTTGGACCCACATCTGAATGAAGAGAATCTAGCTTAGCAAGAACAATAATGACTAGCCAACATTGAAATGAAACTATGGGTTGATCCAGCAAAAACCTGAATGTAAACATCAAAGTTTGAATCCCTCACCTTGTGGTCCAGACTGTACAACCTTTTCTGAGACATCATTCTTTTCAGCAGTGCTTGAATACATAAGAAGTTCAGGTGGCAGATGAACATGCATACCACGCTTATTTTGCTTATCTGAATCCTGTGGTAGTTTAATAATCTAGGAAGAAAAAAAAAAAAAAAAAGTAGTTTGGAATTCCACAAAGCCAGAACATGCTTGTTGTACAATGTTTGTGAAGCCTAGCAGTCCAAGATGTTGTTGTAAGAATTTTAGGAAGTTCTTGCTTCTCTGTACTCTGTTTACTACACTTTTCTCCCATATAATTTTCCCATGTATTTCTTCCCCATGCTTACTGATTAAAGCAGACATCCCAGTAAATGGGAGATGAGCCACAATCCAATTTCAGAATCAAAAAGAAAAATATAGAGAAAACTAAACAATTTTTTAAAATACAAACCTGAAAGTAGAGATTGCATAACCAATGATCCAAGTCCTGAGAAATAAAATTTTCAATTTTATTGAATCTGTCAATTTTGGAGTCATAATGTCCTCTTAGGAAGGGACATTTAAATTTTCCCTCCAAAGCATTAAAATTGTTATCACATAAGGGAAAAGCTCCCCATCCCACTTCTCGATCAATCCAGGTATAGGTTCCACGAAGAAGGAAGAGTTCAAAGAGGAGTACCATGCCTGGTTTAACATCTTTTCTACGTGGTAGAACCTAGCAAAGGAGGAAGAAAGATTTATTTGTTACAAAAACATCACAAGGGAACTGACATTCTTTTATCATGTAAAGCTCTACAAACATCATACCTTTGGTCCAATTTTGCATGCTAAGACAATTTACAACTCTTCCCAAAAATCATATATTTTAACAATTTTCCACTCCAACAAAAAAAGCTGTGCTTTTTCTAGTGTGATTTATTTATGATTTCTTTTCTTTTCCCCTTTGCTTTCAGAAAGCATTCATATTCTGTCTTTATTTACCAGTGGTTGAAAAAACATTGCCACTAGAACTCTTTGAGAGAGGATAACAAACCAACTTGGAAATCTGAGGTGTCCCTGTGAGGGCTTGCTGAGATTCACCACTGGATTAGTTTTGCAGCAGCTTTGGAAAGTTCATCCAAACATCCAATAAGAACACTTGCAAACTTGCTCCTCACTGAGTCACAAACTCTTCTCCACCCAGTTGTGGGAACGATGTTGGTACTTAATAGCTTTCTTCCTTTAAATTAAAGCTCTTAGTGAAAACTGTGTGAACTTCAGTGTAGGGTTTAAAAGGATTTTAAGGTAAAAAGTTCTCACAGAGAACTGGCAAACACAGTTTACACTTTTCATAAGATAGGTATAGATATTCTTCTGAGCAGCTTGGAGGTGTGGAAGAGGGTTGCCAATGCCTTGGGGCCCAGAGCAATTGTGTTCTCATGGCAAAGACTTGAAATCTAGTGGTGAAGAAACACTCTGAAGTAATGAATTTATGTAAATCCATCTGTAAGGTTTTGGTGGGTACAGAAGAAAGAAGGGTAAACACAAAGAAAACGAAATCTGGTCCCATGCCACATTTTTAACTGTTTTCATTAATTAAAGTGGGCATTGACCCAGGTGCTGTTGAACAATTCTAATACACTCAAAAGGACAAATAAAACCCCCACAAAAGCTAGAACACAGAATATCACTGCCATCATACCCAGGCTAACAGCTATGAAGGGTAGTCACATTGGGGACAAGGGGAGCAAATACATCAGCTACACCCCTCACACAGTGAAACATCTGCTTTACCACTGTTCCTACACATTCTCCTGAGAGAACTGTGACTGCCTAATCTCTTAAATAAACAATCTTGGATGCTTCTTTAATAGAGACAATTTTCTGTTATTTGCATGTTTTTCATGTTTTACCATTCCCATTTCAGTCTTCACAGTTCATAGCAGCAAATGCCTTGGTACGCTTGCCTGCCCAACATTACCTTGCCTTCCAGCCAAGGCAGAGAAAGAGGAGCCTTTTCCCCTTCTCTCCTCACTGTGAACAGACGGGTACTTGCAGAAGGCCACAATATTCAGCAGCATCCTCTCACTCTGAATATCCTGTAGGATACACCCTCTGAACTTCTTGGAAGTCAAGAATAAGACCTCCAAATGGAAGAAATCCATTCAAACCAACCACCCACTATGAACAGCCTAAAATGCCAAAGTCTTCTTAAATTAGCAGGGATTTCCTCAATCAGATGACATTGTGCAGCCAATAATCATCCACAAATCTTTACTGCTTCAAATATTTCTGTATATAAGTAAACATCTCCACACAGGTCTTTCTTGATGTATATCTTTGAATACAAGCATCACTTCTTTTATACTCCTGACTGAACAGTAGGTAAGATAACAAGCATAACTCAGGTGCAGCAAAGGTTTTTGTCTCTTTTTCTGAAGCACCAAGGGATTTGCCTACACCAATAGCTGCCATGTTAGGAGATGACAAGTGCCCACAGTTGCGCTGCATCTACAACTTTTTTTGAAGAGGTGAACATAAATTATTATTTCTAATAACATGCCTGCCTTTTTCAAGTTTTGTATTGTGAGTGGATAACAGCAAAGTCATTTAAGGAAATATTTTAACATTATAAATATTGTCATTATTATGTACGTGTACTTTATATTAATTATGTAAATATATTCTAAGACTTAGTTTAGGCTTAAAATGAACCAGAAGCATCTGTTGAAAAATGCCATAACCCTGTGGCAGCTGCTATTAAACCATTAACAGTATCAGGTTTCATTTAAACCAGATTTACCATTTTCTGTAACAGCCCGTGGGAAAGCTAAAAACATTAGGCACAAATTACTGACAAAAGAGATCCTTAATCAAGCCATACATTTCATTTGGCTAGCTGGGTGCTAGATAGTAACCTCTGTGCTACAAATTAAAGGTGATGGTTATAAGGCTGTGATCAAAGACAGTTACCTGCAATATCAAACAATCCCAAAGCATTCACAGATGAAATCACTGCTCTATCACAGCCCCCTTTTCAGTTTCTCTCTTGCTTCCCAGGCTGACTCTGGTCTTAAGAATAATTCAACAGTTCATGCTCTTCTGATAGCTTACATATAAACAGACAGTGGTCAAGCAGCTGGTGTAAGGGTAATCATTATCACTATTAGAATTTTATTTCTTTGTTTCTGGTTCACCATTATGATTCATTTGCTATAGCTTTTATCCTAGACCTAAACTGCAGACTCACTCTTTGGGACTGGAAGCATCCTTTTGTTTGCAGCTACAGGAGCTGAGTGTTTAAACCACATCATGATGGAAACACATAATCACAAAACACAAGCAAGGACTTTATAATACACCTGTCTCTACAGGGTCTGAGATTGTAGACTATAGGGAATCCTTAAGCATGAGCACTGGGTGCCTGACCCAGGTAGGACAGTGTCACACATCTCAGCTTACACAGTCAAATAAAACATACCTGACAAATAAGAAATTTCTTTCTGTTGATTCCATACAAAAATCCCAGCCAAGTTTCTACCTGTTACTCTATGCCATCATGCCAAGCATTCATGCAGGTGCCTTTGGGTCCATGCTAAACCTTTTCCCACTGCCACAAGAAACCCACTCTCTGTCACAGCTCACCATCCCACACCTGCAGGGTCAGAAAGCCCTGGGAGAGAGGAGAGAGCTCGGTCCTGTGCCACCTGCCCTTCATTAGCCTCCTCCTCGGCTGTGAGCCTGAGTTGGGATTTGGGCCAGCATGGCCCTTAGGCATGGATGCACAAAGGCATTTAGGCAGATAGCTCAGATTGAAATCCATGGACCTTGAATGCCTTTGTGCCTCTGTGGGTTTGAGCTCTTGTGCTCAGGTACAGAGCAGGGAACAGCTCAGGTAAGTGGAGGAGGAGGAGGACAGGGATCAGTAACTTCTCTCTTTCAGGAGACTCAGAGCAGTGCCTGGGATAGACAAGGCACAGGCAGCTCAAACAGAGCAGTTTGTTCTGATGGACATTTTTGGCTCTGAAGAAAAAAAAAATAAAATTAGCAGTTATATTTTCCCTGCTGGTGCCAACCTCATTTGAGGCACTATCTGGTAAACTGATCCACAAGCCTGCACCAACACTTGAGCATATACTACCTAAGGACATCTTCCTGGGTTTTCAGGGGTCTACTCTCCAGCACCTTACCTCAATTTTTCTCCTTGCTCAGGTCAAATTTCCACTGAGGTCTGTGAGGCATAGAGAGTTTTACAGTGCTATGAAAGCATCGAGCACACCCCTTTTACTGGTGTAATTTCTTCTGCTAAGAGAAATGCGGCAGAGAATAAATAATGCTTGTGTGTGCCTGCACAGGCACAAGTAATACTTCTTAGTCTGCAGTTAACAGTGTTGCATTTAATTGAATTAAATCATAATGAACTAAAATTATCTCCTGCCACTATTTCTGAATTCAACTGTTTTATATCAGTTTTATTGTAATATATCTTACTTCCCCATATGCCACCGTAGTTTCACTCTATAGAGAGAATGAATTCTATTTGAATATTTCAATAAACATATCCAGTGTGAGCTTTTGGGGGTTTTTGTCTGACTTAGTATTGGGCTTTAACCTTGTCAGAGAAGAAATAAACTTTTTCTTCTTTCCTTTGCACCTTCCAATGGTTTCAATTCAGAAAAAATAATGGACAAAAGTCACACTACTTAACTCATATCACCCAAAAATTTGATAAATACAACTCAAATTAAGGTGAATTAAAATATACGAAGGCAATTCAATATTTACTTGTTATAGAGAAGAATCTTGAAAAATGCCATATAAACTAACAGCCCATTTCTGATTATGAAAACAGCAGCACATGAATGTCACTGGTGTAAAACATGGGTAGAAAACCTTTTAAATAGGAAACAGCACCCATCATTAACAAAGAAAAGTTACTTTACTATGTCAAATGAATAGTGCTGGAGATGAGGCTGTTATTTCCCAATTAAAGGGGAGCTTTCACAACCAGATTTCAAGCTCTCCCTGTTTATGTGCAAGGCCAACATACAGGCAGGGAGAAGGGCATTCTTAGGAAGTGTTTGTGTAACTCTGAAATTTATAAAAGGCCAGAGGGGAGCAAACAGAAACCTGGACTGAAGTAAAAATAAAATATCATGTTGTTAGGGTTTTTTCCAAAAGTCCCTATCTATCACCAGAATGTTCTGGAATAGCTGAAAACTTATTTCCCCAGCTTTCCATCACTGCCTGTCTTCAAACAGGTATCTGAATACAAAATAACACACAAATCAGAGGAGGACCATACGGTGACATACCAATAATTTCCCCACAATTATTTTTTTCCCCCGTTCTCTAGGAGAATAGGCCTTTCAAGCTTAGCGCAGGTAAAATGACTCCCTCTGTGACTCCTTTCTGTGCAGCTTGCAGGTTTTTAAGCAGTACCACCATCTTTCCTGGCACCTAGCCTCCCTGACAGCAGTAGACTATGGACCAGAAGCTGTTGGGCCACAGCACACAAGCTCAGGCTCATGATCTGCCAGGAGCACAGGGCAGCAGTATTTGTAAGCAGGCAATTTATTCATTGTTTTCACTGGTGGCAGAGAGCAGGATTCCTGCTGGCATGCTGTGCCAAATCACCCCAGTGTCTTCCCAACGCCACACCGAATGCCCCAATGCAAACACCTGCCCTCCCCCATGCTACCAGAGCAAAGACAATTCCCCATTGCCTGCCTCTCCTCTAGGAATGATAACTCAGCCCATAGTTAGCTCCAGCAGCATCTCATGCACAAGTACCTTACACCAGAGGACCAGAATCCGGCCTTTTATCTTCCCTAATATAGAGGAATAATGTTTGCATTCTGTGAGCTTTAGCCTCTGCATCTGTTGCTAATTGTCCTGGCACATCTGCTGCTAATTCTTTTCTGCTCTTGGACCAGCAGGGAGTAGTAATGTATGGTACATCCAGCTCCTGCCTCCCTGAGTGCTTCTGGTGATATACTGGCCTGGGTGGATTCTGACCTCATCTTGTGAGAGAGAAACTGTCTTTGTGAGAAGGAAGCAGGAACCCCAGTTCATTCTCTTGACACTCCCATTTCACTTATTTATCCCCGAGACTGATTTCAGCACGGTCAGAGCATGAGTTTCCCAGGATAACATGGACTACAGACATGATACAGCAAAGTTTATTTCTTTTGTGTCAAGAGAACACGTACTTTGCCCAGAAACCACTTGGAGCCAAGGAGTCTCATGAAGACGTGGCTCGTTTGGCATGCAGGGCTGAGTCACGCAGCAGTGCTGCTCGGCCTGCCCCAGGCTCCAGAGGAGGAGCAGGCAGCTTTCCTCTCTTTCTTGGTCCAGCAGCTGCTCCATCTCATGGCTCTTCCCTGATGCTGTTCTGGATTCCTCATCACACCTCAGATGGCAATCTGTTCAACCATAGGCTTCAGTCTAGCCACGAATGCAGCAACACTCACTTTGCAAGGGGAGGAGTGGCAATCTGGAGTTCATGCTCCTTCAACATTCCTGGATAGTCCAGTTCTTAGTCCAGAAGAGGAGAGGAAGAGCAACCTCCAAAAACAAAATCATTTTTCCTCGTGTGCTCTGCTTAAAAATTGCATGATTAAGCAGGATCACTTTTTCTTCTTTGGTTGCATAAAGTACTCTTCCCATTTCTGTAGTACAGCTTTGCAACTACCCTGCTCATTCTGAGCTTGCAGATAATTATTTAAAAAGTGAAATTCTTTAAAACCAGGTATGTTGAGGCAAAAAAATAAAAGCATTTTCTGAAGGTGTTTTGCTGGTTTTCATGACTTGTAAATCTGGACCAAAACACAGTTTAAGTCCCTTTTCACAGTTCCAGACTGTCAACTCTGGTGAGTCATGGAGATGCTCTTTTTTTCCAATCACAGAATTTTTTGTTGGGGCTGGCAATAATTTGTTCTTGGTGTTCTCTGTTGTTTGGGATTCACGTGGAGCTAAGGATACAGGCAGAGGTTGCATTCTGCCTTCCTGCTGGTTTGCCCTAGATAATGTATGACTTTTTTTTACAACTATTGTGTCCTATGGCTCACGTAAAGCTCTCTTACAGATATAATTTCCAATTAAGTGGGGAATAAACCATAGAGTGGTCCAAAATAAAATGCTGTCCCCAGCCACTTTTGATGTTTAACATATGTCTGCTAGATTTACCAAAGCAGGCTACATACTTTCCTCTAGTCAGATATGATGCATTGTAACATAGGTCAAATTTCTGAGGTTTCTGGGCAGCCTGCATTGCTTTATGATGATCCAGCACACATACTGCATTCCAGCAGGTGTCTCCAAGAAAAACCTCCACTGGAGCACAATGACGAGACAACATGTGAAAAGTAACTCCAATTAATCACCAAAAAACAAAATTTGGAATAAGTAGTTATCTTTTAGATATGTAAATAAATTGCAAAGTAGACACAGCAGATTCTAATATGTAATAGCTTTCTAAGAATTGCTCTGAGAATGTGCATTTTGAGGAGCTGTGACAGAAATATCTAGCAAATGGCAATCAAAGACCAGACCCCCAAACAAACTCAGAAAAACAAAATAAAAGCAGTAAAAAATATGAGTTCCTTCTCTGTGAAAAAAAAAAACATCATCACTGCAGTCTTCAAACAAATACAAGTGTCTGTATAAGCTTAGTTCTTGAATTTACCAAAAGGTTCACGTAGCACCTTTTCATCCCAACTACAAATAATTGCATCCAGAGAAAATTTAAGTGGCTTTCATTTTCAAAGTCCTCTGGCACTGCCAAGCACTATCTTTTTTTGTATTGTATAAAACTCTTATGTTATGTCCTATAAAGTGTCCTAGAGCTAGATGTTCTTTACTTGTGCCAGCCTTTCACTAAAGAATAAAATAAACCAGGAGGGTATGAGGAGGGGGGAAAAGGGAAGTTTGTGGTCTACTTTGCTTAATGATACCTTGTTTTGTAATTATTAAAATCATCATAATCCTTAGACAGCTGCTGACACACAGAAAATAATGTCCTTGAAACTGTTTGTTTCATCATATTTTAAGAATTAATACCTAAGGTCATGTTAATCAGTTTCTGATATATGTAGTTTTCAAAATGCACTTCAGGGAAGAAAATGCTGGAAATGACTAATAACAACAAAGATATGAACTTTATTTGTTACAAATATAACTCCAAATATGAACATTATCAAAGGAATTTGCCATCTGAAGTATTTAGGAAGGCTTAAATAAATAATAAATCCCTCATTCAGTGAAATAGAACATCCTCTTGTTCCAAGCAAAAGAGTTCAAATTTATTAATTTTGTAGCTATATTTTAAAATGAGTGTCAGCCCCTGCTAGATGACTGCATGATAAGTGTCCTGAAACTTCAGGAAAAGGCACTAAATTTTTCACAGCATTTGTGTTTCATTTTCAGTATAATAAAAATATGGTGCCCTTTTAATAATGAATAATAGATCTCCTGGTATGATTTACATGAGTGGATTAAATGTCATGTTTGAAAAGTTGCTGTTTTATTCATATTGAATTTCCCTCAAGTAAAACAAAATGGTACCCAGCTACTGTTATAATATTGCTAGTACCTCACCGTGCTGATACATAAATATTAACCAGTTGATATACTCTTTAAAAATCCTCAGTTCTGTGAACTCTTCTGTCAGCAATGGTACCTTTTCATGCATATGAACAGATTCCTGGAACTTTCCCAAGTTCCAGGTATGTTGGGGAAAATGTGTAGCACCAGTGCTTCCACACCTGTGGATCTCACATCTCTTTTGCTGAAGTGCCAGTTTTGAAAGGCTCTCACAGAATAAGGAGTGATGACAAATGGATGCAGCAAGACCAGGGTTAAAAACCAGTTAGGGGAGCTCAGCCCTGACACAATTGTCCCTGTTTCTGTTCAGCAGTGCTGGACTGACTTCCCAGGTGACTGGACAGCATAATGAATGTTTTTTAAATGTCACTTGCAGGCACTGTCATTGGCTTACAGTGCCCTTCACAATAGCTGAAAATTTCCTATCTGAACTTCCCATTCTGAATAAAAACTCCACTTAAAAGGCAATATTTTTTTTCTAAAAAAAAGTGTTTCAGAAATTGCAAATAATTGAAATAGGAATATATTCCTTAAAGGTTCCTACCCTGTAGGCAATTTTCAACAAAATATTTTGGTCCTGATAATTGAAATTATAGCTGAAAATAGTTTTTTAAAAGAAGAGAAGCATTTTTACCACACTCCAAGTTTTAGTCCATTGAAGCCAATAAATATTTTGATTCTGAAAAGTGAAGATTTGTTCTTATTGTTGCAATTGTTTCATACAATTCTTTTAATGTCTACTGAACTTTAGAAAAGCCAGCCAGGAAAAAAAATAAAAACAAACAAAATAAAAAAGAAAAAAACAACCCAAGCACTTCCTTTTTACAAGTGAAATTGAACTTTTGCATACTGCAACTCATTTGTGCTCTTCATGTCATCATTAAGGTGAAAAATGTAATCTGGACTTGCTAACACTGGGACATAATCCTGTAGAGTAAAACACGGTGTTAAATACACCATGATCAAAAATAATTACTGACTGCTTAGGTCTTACCTATTAGTAGGATCTTAGCCACCAAGAGACAGCAATAAGGAAGTTATACTTGTAAAATCCTTGTTCTAGTGTAAAGATGATGCAGCCACATCTGTACAGGTGCTGCCAAGGACAACCTAGCTGTATAACTGCCTTACTCTATGCACAGTAAGCATCTCATCTCCTTTCCTATCCTCTCTTTACTCAACTTCCTTTCCAGACCTGAGAAAAACGTGGCAGTGCAAAAATATATCAGAATTTTAGGAACAAAGCTTCTTCACCACCAGTCAACCTATACCACAACTTTTTAATCTCAAATTCACATTGAGTTTGTTTTATAATGTAGGTGAAAGTTCAGAATAGCTCTCACTTTGCCTAAACCATACAGACTTAATCTATCAAAGCCTAAAGCCCACTTACATAAACTAGATACATGAAAATATCCTAAAAATGCTGAGTCTAAAGTTCCCTTCAGATCATACAGTTCATTGCTATTCATAAAATTGTAAAAAGTCATTTGAAACAGCAATTGTGTTTTACCACAATCCAAAGCATTCGTACATGTTTCTTTCAGCGTAATTTAAAAAAAAAATGACTTGTGTGACTGTCTGGCCTTACTGAAGGATAAATAAAATTCAACTGGAGCTATTAGGAGCCTCTGTCTAGTATGTAGTCAGAGGTTACTGGGGGAGGTAGGTTGACAAACTAAAAAGGAGGACAATGAAGGAGTGGAAAGAGGGGAAGCTGGCAAGCTGGAGCAAAGAACATTGATTAATGAACAAAAAACATTTTTGAAAGGTCGGGTGTGCAAGTCAGACTAGCCCTGAGGCAGATCTAACTTACATGACCAGCACTTTCTGTACACAGCAGGTAACCCACGCTGACACCAACTTTGCCGACATGACAGGGTTATTATTTTTGGAAGGATGTAGTGTTCTGGAACAATTTCTCTAATATATTAGTTAAAATTAGGCTTTCCTTCAATATCAAGCATGCATGTCTTCATTTTCACCATGTTTACACTGAACTCCTATTATTATTCTGGCTGGTGGAAACAAAAGCATATTCTTCATTTGTGAGCACTTTTATTTCTCACACCATAATATATCCCAGTGCAGCAGTGCTGTGTGTAAGATTCTGTTCAAACCCAGATGCTCACATGGAGCTCACCACTAAGACCTCAGTACTTACCCTAAGTCTTAGGGTAGATGCTAACCATCTGAAGCCTAAAATTTGCCTCATATCTCAGCACACACACCAAAAGTTTCTTCTCAAACATACCTTAAGGTTGTGAACCACTACCAAGGTGGAATAACAGAAAGGTAGAGTCATCCAGGGTACAACACACCCCGTGTCTCCAAAATGAGCTGGTGGAGAGGGTTCTCTGAAATTATGGCTTTTTCTGTACATCATTCAGTAATGAAGATAGGGAATTACCAGAAGGTCATTGAATCCAACATCTCCTGTTCCTGTATTTTAAGGGAACTTGCCCAATTCCTGCACCCCAGTTCACTAGTCTAAAAATGAAGTTTGGTGAAGATGCTAATTAAATGTCCACTGTGAAGCTCCAAGTGAATTTTGAAGCAAACCTGAAAGCGCCAAACCTTGCAAGTGCAAGACCTAGGAGAAAAGTGATGCTGAAAGTAAGAAGCAGGACATGCTAAGTCATTCAGTCCTAGCACCCAGTCTTTTCCTTTCAAGACAGCACTTCAAGGCAAGTAACCTGGATGGGTGCATCCTGCCTAGGAGGGAATCACAGCTCAGTGATTTCTCTGACAGATGCCTGGGTTTGTTTTAACATCATGTTTGAATGTCCCATTCACAGTTTCCCTCTCTAGACATGCAATTCCTTTTGCACCAATAATATTTACAGACACTGTTTATTGTCCATTACCGGTGATACACAATTAAAAAGCAGAAAATGTGACTTAGCAGCACTTTATGTATAACAAACCCAACATCTGAAATGATTATCTGCAAGTAACTGAAGGCATCAGCGCCACACATGAAAGTTGCTTTATCTGAAAGCTCTTTGGGATAGGGGCTGTCTGTCTGTTCTGTATCTACACAACAGAACACGTGGAGGAGGAAATCCACCATTCAGGTCATATCACAAAATAAGAGACTGAAAACAGAAAACATTTCTTGTTCTTCCAATGCCTCATAACATGCACCAAAAAAAAATAAATAAATAAAACGCCCGCACTGAGAAAGATTAAGATTGTTTTTCAAACTGTAAAGATGCTTTCATGTGCCAGAGAGTTTATAGGAGACCAGTGTTCCAACCAGCACCAGGCATTAGCTACAACAGTGAGCAACTGACACACAACAATCCTGCCATGCACAGCGTGCTTAGGCAGGAAAATATGTGTGCCTCAGTTGCAAAAGACAGAATAGAGCCTCAAGTGTTTGGGCTCCTTCCAAAATAATCCAAATGCTGCTTTTTTGGCAAATGGGGGTCAATGGAGCTAAAAACTCACAGAAGGATTTGGGCATTCATGTGTTTATATACACCCACTCATTCATTTATTATTCTAAAGCTACTTTACAGAAATCAAATTACATAGCTGACAAGCTGCATAGATAAGAGAGAATAAAAGTAAAATTTAAAATTAGCTGACAACACTATATGATGTAGCATATGTTTGGCACCCTTAAAGAGAGTGATGAGGGTTAACCTAGGGGGAAAAAAATTGCACCTTCCTAAATTGCACCTTAAATTATTAAATAAATTATTAACATGATGGAATGCATTAAATATATAAGCCTAAAGGAGAAAGGCCGGATGTGTTTTAACTTTCAAAGCAAAACCAGCATATTTATATAGTGTTGCTTACTGTCTGGATACTTTGTCCAAAGTAGATTTCAGTGTTGTAGAAGTTTCCACCGTGACTAACAGGCCGCGTCGTCCTGGCCTGAGGCTGCTCCTCCTCTTCAGGCCACTCCACCAAGGCACCACCTAAGCGGCTGAGGACTGAAACTTTGAGAGTGTAGAGGCCTTTAGGGACCTTATCTTTGACTCCCCTCAGGCATCTGAGGCGAATTTCTAGTGGCTGTGGCATCTTGGAGAAGTCAACCTAGGGAGAAGGCTCAGAGTTACTGATCTGGGCTGGGCTCATTTTAACCATACAATTAGCAAGGACAAATTTCTTCCAGAAAATAACTACTGAAAAGCAGACAACACGCTTCTTGTTCAACCTGCAATTACCTACTGCTTACCAAGGATCTGCAATTAGGGAGGTCAAAAGTCATAGAGATGGCAGATAAAAGAAAAAACAATACAAATAGTACTAATAAAATATTCAGCATCCTTGGGGGGAAGGTGGAGCTGGTGAAGTATGACACCAGAAGACACTACCCTACAATAATGAGGCAGAATTAACTGCAAAACAATACCTTCAAAAATACAGCAGGCTTTTCAAGACCGGCACAATACATGATGTGATGAGCAGGCTGCAGGCACAGAGTGAAAGACAGGGCAGGCCATGTTTTTGTACTAATTATTAGCCTTGCCAAAGCTATTAGTGCTGTGTAACATGCAGACTATCCTTTCACCTTCTGATTATCATAATCAGATTCTCTTAAAAATAGTAATCAAAGTGCAACACGTGTAGAGTTTAATAAAAACTCCCTACAGGCACTTTTATTCCAAGTCCAGACAAAAGAAAACATCTGCCACTTGCTGTTGACAAGATGTTGTCTGAGTTTCAGAATATTTAGCAAGGAAATGCTTTTCTGGTGCTTTCCTTGTATGCTGAGCTTCCCAGCGTGGAGGTTTGTGGAGGGGAATAGGCACAATGGCATGACCTTTACCCAGCTTTGCCTGGATAATGACATAGGGTCTGTCCCACTGTACCAGAAGATATTTTGGTGCTGCTCAAATGCAATCTGCAGGGTCCAACGCACAACAGGGACTCCCAGTTAGGCTCCAGTGTTGATTTGAATGGATAAAACTGTTTCTGCCACAACAAATTATGTAGTGCTTAAAATCAGCATTGTTGTTTCTCGTTTGCCCAATAAATCAATTTCTTGCATTATTTTGAGAAAAGACTAGTGCTAGGTCTTCTTTTAATCAACCGGATATCAAAGCCCATGCCACACTTAGGAATCATATGGCTACCTTGACTACTAGGTTTAGTGGTCTCACAGCTTAAGCCTACAGTAGCTAATAATCTCTTCTTTAATCCTGTCTTGGATTTATTTTGGAAGAGATAGCATATTTCCATATAGATAGAAAGCTTCTGGAATTAAATTAAGCAGTTAAATAAACAGTTGAATTTGTTAAACTTCTTTTGTTTCTCAACACAAACCATACTTAACAACTAATCTGAATGACAATTATTTTCAGCTTAATTAGAAAATCTTAATTAACAATGAAGATTTAACCTTAATATTTTTGGTTTCTGAATCGTATATAAAAAAATTAACATTATATGAATAAATAAGACAATCTTTTTAAACCTCAAGGCAGGATTACTGATGCAGGCAGCCTTCGTTATTAAACACATTCTAAATTAAACGCCTCTATGAATTTTATACTGAAATATATTGTGATAGTTTTGCATGCCAAATGTGACATTTTGTATTTTAGATTCATCTTCTGTAGTAACTTTGGAAATGTCATACAAACAAAGATTTTGTCATTTACCAATGGAATTACTATGCATGGCCGGTTAGCCATCTCTTTTCTGGCTCTTCTGGTTGTTTCAAGTCAGCAAGCCATAAAAAATCTTTATCTCTCTGAAACACAGCAATTTGGAAGATAATCGAATAGTGACTGGGGGGCAGAAACGCCAGTCTGAGGAATTATACCACAATCTCTCTTGCATTTACAACCTTCCTCAAAGCGAGTGTCAGTCGAGTAGGAAAAGGAGATAGAAGATTCATCATATTTCAAGCCTGTCTCATTTGCATGGTGGCATAGCTGTCTCATCTCCTGCTGAAAGACTTTGCTTGGCCAGCACTGACAAACTGTTTTGAAGAACTCTTGCCATGCCCAAATGATTCATCATTAATAGCTTTAGACATTCTCTTTAAGCATATGGTTACTTTTGCTGGAAAGCATATTTTGAAACCTGCTAAATTCTATCCTCTTAAACTATGAAAAGAGAAAAAAAAAAAAACAAAAAACAAAACAAAAGATAATAATGCAATGCAATCAATCCAGTGATTTAGCAGCTCATATGAGGGAAAAGAGCACTCATATAGAATCTAACCTTCCCACAAGGTCCTGCAGCTCCATTTAATCCAGTATTCACATCTGTAAGGTTACCAATGCTGGCTACCAATTCTTCTTCAATTCCACTCTGCTCTGTTTTCAGCTGACTTCCCACTCTGCAGAGTTTAGAATGGAAAAAAGATAAACATACCATAAGACTTGCAGGGCAACCAGGAGAAACAAGAGTGTGCTAAAGCAGAGAAATACCTAGGCTTCAAAAAGCAGCATTAAAAAGAAAAAAAAAAAAAAAGAAAGGAAAAAAAACCCCACCAAAACAAAACAAGACCACTATTTGTCAGTCTGTGTTACAGGCCAACATAAGGAACCCCGGCTTTCACTGCCTGTCTGTAATCAACTCCGGCTTTGAGACTTAGGGTCCAGGTTAAAAATATTTCAGTAGGAAGCCATTGCCTCTGTCACCACCTTGAGAACTGACTGACAGCTTCAATAAACTTGGACAGGTTTTTGGAAAACACTAGTTCTTTGGGGCCTAGGTTGCTCAAATCCACTAAAAATAATTAATTCTGTTTAAAAAAATACTTTTTGGTTGTTTTTTTTTCAAAAAAAGTCTTGTAATTTTATATGTATATCTTACATAATTTATAAATCTTCAGAATATATACAGGACAAGAGCTATATATACAAATTATATACATGCACATACACAAACTTTCAGGTGTACATGAACCACAGAACCTTCCTTGTTATTCACATGCTAACTTATTTTTTATTAAAAGTGATTTGGGGGGGTAATATATAAAATTATTGGGTTTTTGTTTTTGAAGAAAGGTACTATAGCAACACAGAATATCAGCAAATAGTGCAAGAATAGCCCAACACTGGATAACTCAATGCTGCCCTTCTTAGTGCACAGGATACACAAAAGGCAGAGTACCCTATGGAGAAAACCTCATTCCTAGAACACAGCAGGAGCAAATGCAAAACTAAGTCATTTACAATAAGTACTATAAAGCTGCATGCTTTGGCAATCCCATCCCATCTTTCAACAGACACAGAACCATGAGTAATTCCTCTGTTCCTAAGTGTCATCAGCATCTAAATATTATTGACCCTAAGTAAAAACATCTGTAGATGCTCTGCTGGCTTCAAAACACGTCAGCTCTTGCTTCCACAACGTGCTTTAGGAGGCCAGGGAGGGTCAGTCAGTCACACCAGTGCTGGTGATATTCCAGCCACACTCGCAGGTGGAGCCAGGGCAGGAACAGCCAAAGACATGGTAGGTCTCAGAAGGTGGAGGCTGAGCAGGCTGTTCATGTCTCTGGGCTGGCTCTGAGCCATGCTGGAGGTCAAGGGAACTCTCTGCAGCTTCCTGAGAGGAGCTGCATGGAGCAAAGGAAAAACCACTGCATCAGATGCACTTGCAATGCAGGATTGACTGGGAACTGGGATGTATACCACACAGGCATCAGAGAATAGGCTGTTTTAGGTTCCCAAGCAAATGCAATCTGTTAAGTCTTTAGCCACAAAAGAAAATGCTATCACTTGGTGTTCGGTCAAAAAAAAAAAAAAAAAGGAGAGAAAGAGAAGAAGAGAAGAATCAAGACTTAAAACCAACAACAACATTTCTCTGGACTGCATTTCTGAGCATTTCTGAAGCATTCCTTCTGTATTTTCTGACTTGCTTTTGAAAAATTCAAGCGCAAGTGAATCAAGTGCCATCATTCCCATTTTCCTCCTTTGTGTGCTAGGTGATTATATGAGATGTCTCCACATTTGTAAAGATTAACATGTAACATGGTTCTTCATTAAGAAAATTAGCCATGCTAAACATCCCAGACTCATGCATGCATACTACCTAGGTAACATATGCTTCAAATTCCCCTCTTCTAAAACAGCTGCTCCTGCCGCCAGATCATAGGACATTGCTACAAATCAGTTTCTATTCAGACCTTGCTTATTTCTTTTCTTTTGAATATGTACATATGTACATCACTAAAATTACCACAGCTTCATAGCTAAACTGTTTTCCAGATTCCTGTATAGTAGAATTGTATCACATAAATTCCTAAGCAATAACTGAATCAGTTGGAAGGTCTGTCTGGATGCTAGTGGCAATGAAGTACATGGAAATTTTGTCCAAACCAGGACTGATGAGAAATAATGACAAGATTCAAGTGCTAAGAAGTGAACATGTGAAGCACAGGGTCAACCATATCTGAAGTTTTATCCCTAAGCTTTAATCACATCAACTTGGGTCCAGCTGTCCTGAACAGAAGTATAACAAAAGGTGACTCTTGAATGGCTCTAACTAACTCATAGATCCGAAACATCTGAGAAGTTGTTAAAGCATTCTCAAGGAGAGAAGTTGTTTGGAACTTTGTACTTACTTCGCTTCTCATGATGGAAATTATTTCACTTAATTTGGTTAGAGTTGCATTGACACAGGGGCTCATTAGGACACCCATTTGCTTGCAATTCAATTTAAAATTAAATACACTTTGTTGTTGATTTTATTACTTTTAAACTACTGTATCTATTGCCTTTATTAGCTACTAATACACAATTATGAAGGTAAACAGTTTTCATTACTGAACATCAAACATTTAAATAACCACATTTGATTTCTTTCCTAGTTGCACCATCTTTCTCCTTTCTCTGGGTATTAGATTGAAGACAAAATTTATTCAGTGAAGTTAGGCCTCTTTTGTGCTCAGCAGCATGCTTATCAGCTGTCACAGCAGAACATGGCTTCCTTTGCTCTATTCATGAGGGTTTTTATTTCATCTGTTCATTTCTTTACAGATAATTCAATGCATGTATTTATCTGAAGGTCATTGATCACAAAAACTTTGCTCCAATTCTTTTTTCCTTCACTCTCTCAGACTAATTCAGAGGCAAGGATGAAGGATGCTGGGACAAGCCATTTGGTCACCTTTTGAAGTGCACTGTGTGTAGCACTTAAAAACTATAGTCCAAGCTGGGTATCTGAAAACAGAGGTAATCCAAAACAGAGACCTCTTTCAAATGCACAGGCTTAATTTTTCAAGTCCTGAGGTCCTTTGTTTGGAAGAAGTTCCCTTCATTAATATCTGTAAAAAACTGAAAGATCTTTAGAAGGAAAGTACACTAGATGGAAGTACAAAGTAGCCTTTATCTGACATACCTTTGAAAAAGTTCATGAATCCTGGCTCTCCACTTTTGTTTCTTGTGCTGAGAAGATCTCTTATGCTTTGAGTCCCACATGCCAAGAAGAAAAAGAAAAAACGGAATTTATTTCCAAGTGTACAGAAATAACACAGAAATAAAAGCTATAAATGTGCAATTTTCCAAAGGTTTGCCTTAGGTCTTCTGGTTGAAGCTTTTCACAAGCAATAAGGAACTTTAGCCACCATTACTTATTATTTTTTTTATTTCCATAACATTTTTTCTGTGTGTTTTCCCATGTTTACTGCATTCTTTCCAGGAGAAACTGAGCTCTCATCTTGTTTTAAAAGTTTTTTGGTGCAATGTATGTTTTTACACAGTAGTGTCCTACAGTCCTTATTATTACAAGACCTAATCAGACAGTCACATGTAGGCATACGTACATTCAAGTCTGTTTGCATACACACACACAACAAAACAGCACACAAAGTAGTTAGGCATAGACCAGAGAACTCACATCTTAAAGCCTTGCTTTAAATCTGCTACAAATCTTGATGTCTTTCTTGTCTTACCACAGAAGTTTTTAAATGTTTGGTGAGAAGGGTTGGCATTTTTAGAGGTTACAGCGCGTGGGAGGCTAACTCACATGAGCAGTCCTCTCCCCCAACAGTTCTGCAGCTCTCTGGCATGAAGCTGGAGGGCTTGAAGTTATTTTTCCTTTGCACAGCAAGCTGAAAAAGTCTTTCCATCTAGAAGCTAGCATCAGCATGTATTAGGCTGTGTTCTCTGTGCAAAAACTCATAACAATAACTGCTGAGGGCTGTACACTCATGAAAACAAAATTCTTCCCCATGACCTGCACTATTCAGAGATCCTGCTGAACATTCAAGGGCATTTGTCATGTCTGGATCTTCTACTGGGTGTCCCTGAGACCAACATAAAATATGAATACAACACTACCAACACAGAAGAAGGCATCCTACTGTGTACCCTAGACTGTCATCTAAACAGTGTGAAACTGTGCTCCACTTCTACTCTCATCAAGCCTCAAGGGCAAAAAGTCGTTTTGGTAGGGAGACAATGCAACAGTCAGTGGAGAAAAACTCCCCATCAGGGCTCCATATCTGGCTGTTAAAGTCTCTCCTTTCTTCCAAATTTCTTAATTTTTTGACAAATTTCTGGCTGTTTTCAAGGAAGCTTGGAAATATCTGTTGAAGACTAAGGCAAAGCATCCTACTTATTTCCAAAATGAAAATTATCAGAGTGTAAAAACAGACAAAAACAACAAAAGCCTGTGCATGTAGCTTTTAATATAACTTTTTTAACCCTGTAAAATTAAAGCAGAGACAACATGATTGCCTTAAAGAACCGTGTGATTTGTTGGCAGTCCCAAAAGCTATCCTCCGGATGCAATTAATCCTCCAGGTCAAGCATTACACACAAACAATTGCAAAGGTGGCATGACTGAACTAGCTCGAAATGAGACCTTCCATTTTTCCATACTGCAATTGTGTCATGGGCAATGCTTCCTTCACCACTGCCCCTCCACTGGTGAGAACCAAGCTCTCCTGCTCCTGGACAGCTTTTTGTTAAAATTTACTAAGTCTCTGTAGTGCAGGACCGATTTCTCTCCCATCCCTACTGGCACTGATTTTCTTTCACCAGGCTGGTAAATCGCCACCTACACCACTTTCCCGGGAAGGGCCGGGAGCTGGCTCTGCTCTGGAGTTCTGCTCCAGCAGAGCTGGTCGCTGTCTGGTTAGGGCTGTCAGAGCCACCTTGTGACACTTCCCACAGTCCAACGGGCTGCAATCACCAGGGAACATTGCAAGAGGTTTCAAGTTTTGGGCAGAGGCAGTTAAAGCTGAAGCTCAGAAAGTTGGAGTAGTGTGCGGTTCACATTTTTTCTCCAGGACATAGCTCTTGGTGATGTCTGTGAAAGCTATTTTTGAGGTGATTACTTAGATTAAGAAATAAGATGAAATAGTAAACTCACTTCATGTAAAATATCAAGGAGCCATAACATTGTAGCAACATTCAGACATTACCACTCCAGGTTTACACTGAGCCAGTAGTAAAGAAGTTTTCTTTAAAAAAATTTATTTCATTACCAGACTCCCACAGCTGTCCAACACCCTTGTTTATCTTCCTAATCTTAATTAAATAATGAATATTCAAAAGAAAATATGAATCAGGCTTCTCTGTATGAACTGCACTGTTTTCCATCTCTGCTTCTGAAGTGGCAATGGGAATATGATTTAAAACTATTTCTTCTGGATCCTAGTAAAATATTTGTCACAGTGTGTCATGATAATTTTTAAAAAGCTCTATCATCTACCTAATAAATTTGTTAAGTTTATTCAAATCTTATTGAACAGGAAAAGTGCAATGAGTCATGGTTAATATTTCTTTACCTATACTAAGAAAAAAAAATATATCAAAAATTCAGTGCTCAAGGTCCTATTCAGAAAACCTCTATGAGTCTGTAATACATCTTCTACATGATTAAAAAAACAGGAAACTTGCTTTAAAATGAATTATTCACCACCTTGAATAAATTTCCATCTTTCCTATTTGCAAAACCCCTAAGTCAGTTATGTAAATTTTAACCTACACTAATTACCTCAGGGGTGTGCAAGCTAAAGGAAAGTAGATGCAGTAGAAAAAAAAAAAATCCCAGACATTTCCATCACCAGAAAGCAATTTAATAGAGGAAAAAAATGTGTAAGTTTTCAAAAACAGAGCAGCCCACATACTTTCTTTTCTTTTTTTTTTTTTTTTAATGTGGAATAGACATTTCTGCAATATCCCTTGAATCAGAGCTTTACTGGAATAAACCAAGTGCTTTTTCTCAATGGCATGTACCGTGGCACACACTGCAAGGCACTTGTTTCTCATCATGACACCAGCATTGTCTAGACTGTTACAACGACCCATTGTTGACAACGGGCGTTCCCAAAGAGAAGGCATGAAATGTGGTTTAGCTTCAAGTCTCTATAGACATTGAGGGCCCCTTCAGAAAATAAGTGGCTAAAATCTGCAAACCACTGGTCCAGGAGGTACTGGGAAAAGCAGAGTTGTTTGAAGGTAGAAGGGCTCAATCACAGCACCACTTTGTCCTTCTCCACATCATGATATCAGGCTCTGCTGTAGCTGTGAGCCAGCTCCTTCACACATCTTTCCTGGTTTCTTCATCAGCTATCTTGAGGTCTAATTACACAAATGGCCTATCTACTGATTTCAGAGCATATTGTCAAGAGCAGGGCTTGAAAAAGTCTTTCAGTCTGGGCTCAGCCGAGACACACACAATGGTGCACATTGTTTCTACAAAGACAAGAACCTGACTCGACACTACTAATCAGTGCTGACTGGATATTTTCAGCGTCAAACTACTTCACAAATGGCAGGGATCTGGTTGTATAGTACTTTTCAAAAAAATAGAAAAATTAAACAAAACCCCACCCAAACACATCCTTTCCTCTTGAAAGTAAGCCCACAAAATTCAGCAGAGCTTTGAAGCAAAATCAATTTGGCTTTTATTGTTCAGCAAAAATGGAGCATTTAGGGAAAACATTTACACACACACACACACACACACAGCCCTCTTTTTGGTCAGTTCTAGTGTATTACAGCCTTCTGCTGAGGAGCTCTCCCCATTGCAACTTAAAACAGACAGTGGAGCACTGGTCTTGGTGAAAATCTTACTCCATGCAAGGAGTGCTGTAGAGGTCCACCTTCCTGCATGTCTTCCACACCAGGTCAGGGTGCAGCAGAGGCAGCATGGAGACACAACCTGTGGGGGCTCCAGCAGCCTCCCACTGCCCACAGTGATCCCACATGGAGACTAGGCGCTTCCCCTTCATTCTACTACTTGAAATATCATGTTGGCACATCACAGTGCAGGTAGTGCTGTCTTCTTTTTAGGTTTAAACAGATAGCCAATTAAAATCTTTTACGTAGAATTTCCATCTTTGCATCCTAAAATGTTTTTCGGTGGTGAAAATCCTGCCCACTCTATTTTTACTGATGGGAAAAGGGAGAGCTCACTGAGCAAAATGTCAGCAGGACTAGAAACAAAACCCAGATCTCTAGTCCCACTGGTGCCACCTAGTTCTCCTACTTCACAGTCTGGCTGCTATGTGGAGATTCATTCCCAGTGACTTCAATATCTAATGCACTGTACACCACAAAACAAGTTTAAAAATGAAGAAACATTTGAGAGGAACAAAAAAAATATTGCAAGAAAAGTTAACAATCTTTTCAGGCAAATTGAAATTCTGAGAGGCTTATCTGCTCCATGTTAACTGCAGAGAGAGATCACAGCAAAGGGAGGTATGGAGAGGCAAGTTAAACGGAGTGCTCTTCACTGGAAGCAAAGTCTAAAGGAGCTGGATAAGACCTGCTCTGAAAATTGCACTACCCATTACCTGCTGGAATTTGTATGACCTTGTTAAGGAGATGGCCACAAGCCAGAAAGTAAAGTTGTGCTAAACCCTGGACACATGGTAGTATTATTGATGGTGCACTCTGCCAAAAAATGCACCACAAACTCTTAGATGGTTTTTCAAAATGAAAGAGAAAAGGCAACAAAGCAAATCCTCTCTGACTTTCCTTTCAAATAGAAAATTAATTTATTGTTCAAAAGAATCAAATTAAAAACTTAGACAATTGAGTGTTTTGTAACAGAACTCAAGCTCTCTTTTAAAACTGATACTGCAGAACACAAAGTGAGATTTACTTTAGTCGTGCTTATTACATTGAGTGATACAGATGCATTTAGTGACATTATAGGCTGATCATTTTGATGAACCTGTAAAGCGCTGCATTATTTCTAACAATGCAGCAAAAATTGAGCTACCAGTCAACAGGGGAAAGCAGTATTCTGCTATCAAGGTGAATGCTTTTATAAGAATATATATCAAAGACAGTAATTTTGAACAGATATGGAAACTAGATCCAGCTGTAAAGTAGGTGTGATAAACAAGGACCTGTATTTTCTCAAAACTCAGAGATGTTTTCATTCAGGATTTTGATCAAAGATGATAGGACTGATAGGAATCATTTTGCTTAAAATGCATTGAGAAAACTCTGGAGGAATGACTGCTGCAGAGCTACCCAACTTCTACAAAACAAAGATTTTACCTCTCCAGTCTCAAAACAGAGAACTCATTCTTTTCACTTCTGTCTTGCTGTTCACAGAGAAATCACCTGCAGTTTCTTCAGAATCACCAGGTGCTCCTTCAGATGCTTACTACTTCACAGTTGAGAATATCATAAAGGTCATAAACCTTTGGTATCCTCATGAAAATCCGGAGAGTGTTGTAAGGGAATGCAAGGCCATTTATGAAAACATCTGACTACCATAGCTGAGCACTGAAAATATGTAATGCTGAAATGTCTTTTGCCACTGATTACGAGACTTTAAGCAGAAACATCTTAGCTTGTCAAAGTTCCACAAGTTCAGATGTCTCCAAATTAGTCTAGAAATCACCAGTTGCTAAGATTCAGTCACTTTTAGACAGTAAGATATAAGAGAATATGCTACCAAGATATGATGGAAGATACTAACCACATTTTATTAGGGAATACATTCCCTCCAGTATAAAACCATGTAGCACGAGAGATGCCAGTGAAAACCAAAGTGAACTATGCCAATCTATAGATCTAAAGTGAATAGTTTACATTAACAATGGAAAAGTGTTCATAAGCCACATAATAAACTTCAGCATTTGACAACTTTTTTCTACTTTTTGGATACTGACAGCAAATTGGGACACAACTGAAGGGAAATGGAAAGGAAATACCAATCGGAAACACTGACATTTTTATTGTGGTTTTCCCCCATTCTTCTTCAATTTAAAAATGTTTGTCAATTTCAGCACAGAATGTTTTTATTATTTGTAAAGCCTTTTCAAATTCCCTCATGAAACTTTACTCCTTTAATCCTCTTACTCTTCCACAACGCAGGTATCTAATTTTAGGTCTGTTTTGCAGATAGGGAAAACTTGAGTCATGGCAACGAATTTATTTGTTACAGCTGCCCAAAAAAATCATGTTCAGGCCAGAGGTTAAAATCTATTTCATCTTTCTGAGTCCCTGTTCTTTTTTTCTGTCAGTAAAGCATTGCCTCACAAATCTGCCTCCATTATAATTTTGATCAAAAATTACAGACTTTAACTTTATCCCATAATTCCCATTTGTGCTCCCTTTCACATAATCCTCTGCTTTTAGTGTGCAGGCACATTTGAACGCTTTACAATTAAAAGAGATGTTCATTTACAACTAGTGTATGAAAATTACAGAAATGGAAAAAACACTAGGTACGGTTTACTGTATGATTGTCTTAAATACAACAGTGGCAATGATGAGTTGCCATGCCTAATGATTTTTCTCCATAAAGAGCAGACCTCCTCCTGCAAGCCCACATCCTGCTCCAAGTCTGTGCTGAAAGGATATTGTTTTACATATTCAGCTGAGATCTTTCTCTGATTTGAATGCTGATATGAGCAATTGTATAATAACATCATATTCTGTTGATGTATCTTTGAGTGAACATGTTAACTTTATTATATATTCTCATTACAACCACCTAGTCCTGAAAACTGCATATTGTCTAAGGGTCTGGCACAGTAATGAGAGAAATCAAGTGTGCTAACAGGTTGCCAGCAGGCTGAACAACAGTGGTGATTTTTCAGCTTTCTACTAAATAAATAAGCAGGCATGTAATGCAACTGTACTCTGTTTCACAGTATTTTAACACCTCTCAACTTACAGACTACTGGTTATATTTCCTACTAACAAACTGATGTGAACCGCGAAGCCCTTGAAAAGTCCTGTTATACATGAAAAACCCAATACACCTCAAGAGCAGGAGGTTGGACAAGACAGGCTCCAGAGGTCTGACTCTTCTCCACTTGAATTAATCTGTTCTATGAAGTAAAGGTCAGATGTGCCATACAGCACAGGTTCCACTCAACAAATTCAGCTCTACTGTAAGACTACAGAAGCAAAACTTTCCACCACATAGAGCAATTCCTTTATCTGCAGCTCAAAATCCATGTAGTCTATCAATGCTGCTAAAGAGTACCCCATCATAAAAGCTAACCAAAGGTAGACTTAGCTACACCAGTTTGGCTCCAAATGTATTAAAAATACAAATAAAACAACCCTGGGGAAAAAATAATTCTGGAGAATACATGAGCAATTAAAAATTTGGTTTTATTGTACTTCTTTTTTGCAGGTTTGTGCCTCTATTCATCAGTAATGCTGATGCTTTCCTTACAATTCTCAACTGAGTTTTGCTTCTTTTAACAGGTGGTCAGTACTTGATGAAGTCTCTTAAACTTCATCAGGATTTGGCAATCACTAATTCTCTTTGAAGAATCTTTCCAATTGCCTCTGTTTATTGAACCATAAAAATGGACTTCCTTACTGGAGTTTATAGTGAGATAATGAGCCAGAGAGCTGACCAGTCAGATTACCTTAAGCAGCAGCAAATGCAGTATCATCATTTACAGCAGCTGTAGGAATCATTGTTCCAGCTCAATAGAATATCAAGAAGTACTTTGGTTCTTTAATTGCCCTTTTGATCTTAAAGTGTGAAAGAACACAGTAAAAACTAAGTAAATCCCTTTTTAGTGAAAAACATTGGAAATATGGAAGATCTTCATTACTTCCATTTAAATATTTACTTAAACGAAACTCTTAATATTTACTTTAAATGAAACTCATATAATTTATGGACAAAACAATCCAAAAAGTGCCACAATTTAAAAGGGCAGCTATAGCTATACTGGGGATATTGTGACAACACAGCAACAGACTACTTACAAACATATAGAACATATTTTCCACAATTTTGCTTATGTTTATGTTAATTTCCATGCTCCCTCTTCAATCCCCCCCCCCCCCCCCCCCAACTCCGTTAAAACAAAAAAGTATCTGAGTGCCCAGAAGCAACATGGTAGGAACCTTAGAAATTTGGAAGGTTCCCAGGCTTCCAACAGAGGTCACAGGAATAAGCCTAATAGAATGAAGATATTCAGAAATCTCAGACTGCTGACCTCCAGGGTGGAGAAGTTCCCGAGCTGCATATATGGCCTCTACATCAGACTATGGGTCTGCCACGACTATGGGTGCTGACACACAACTGAGGGCCACAGGCTCTCACTGAGCAGGAAATCAGAAGTCCAAGGGACAGAAGCCCAATATCCCAACCATTGGGATGTTCACCTTTTGTATTTTGCCCCCAAACACAGGTTTCTGTGATATTTTTTTTCACAAGTGCAAGAGTAGGCTACCTATAATGAATTCAATGAGCTCTGCCTAATGATGGATTTCAAAAGAAAATTATGTGCTAAAGAAGATAGCCATAATTCCTACTATATCATGCAAATGAAATTATGAAATTGAAACCATTATACTAACTGACTGTAGAAATGCTTTGACAGTCGAATAATGTATGTAGCATATAGGTAGCTTGCCAAAAATTAACTCATCCACTTTTAAGATAGAGTAAGAATTAAACATTTTCAGCTTTTGTATTCTTGACCGGTAATTCTCAGGAAGAAAAAAAAATAAAATAAAAAAAATAAAAAAAGGGAAAGAAATAAAAAAACATGAAAAAATCCCCACCCCAACTCATTTACACATGACCCTCATTTAAAGTCCTGGTAAATGTCAAAAAGTAAGTTTCTGCTGATGAAAAGTCACCTTCAACTCTGCATTGCTCTTAGGTGAGTATATTCCCACAAGGGTTATATCAGAATGGACTACACAATGCTTAGTAGGCTAAAGCTGTGATGAGGGGAGGTCTGTGGGTACCATCAGGATATAAACATCCTTTCAGGTCCTTTCCAATCCAAACCATTCTGTGATGTGACTCTATGACAGTATTATCCAATGGGGTAGAACATTCAAGCAAATGTGCGTTGGTGTTTTTTTCAGAGGTTTATCAGACTGAGGTCTGATCCCACTGGTTAAATTCATGATTGGAGAGTAAATTTACCATCTTACATAGTACCAAATTTTTCCCATGTTCTATCCACTATTAACGAAAGGAAAACTGATCTCTCCATCATCATATAAATTGATCTCTGTGACTTGGCAAGGAATCAGAGCAGTGATGATAATGACCCTGTAAGAGTATTAGACTTAATACTCTGAGGCATTAACCTTTGTTTAACCAAAAGGTAAATCTTTTGATGAAAGACAACATTTTATTACTATCCACCTGCAACAAATAGCTCATTTCTTGCTACTATAACTTAGCTGCTGGTACTGAAGAACAAAACCTGCACTTTACATTCAGAGGCTCCTGAGTAATTCACATTGAGGTCATGGATCAAAACTGATTATATATAATGAAGATGATCAGGTCCTGCAAGGTGCTATGCCCTGCACATAAAGAGGGGTAAATGTCGCAGCTGAAACTGGTAGAGAGATGGAGGCTGTGAACAAATTATCCCTGGTAAAGAATACTAACCAAGTTGCAGTAGGAGGGTGGGCAAATAGGAAAGATGTTCTTGGCTTGTGGGGCAGTACTGATCCTTTCAGTCACCCTGTTATTAATTTTTTTCTGAGAGAACCTACATAAAACTGAGTAGTCACTTTTATTAGTTCAGAAACAGCTAAAAATTCTAGAGGTGGTAGTACTTTCCCATGGAATTTAAATTAGTGTATAGCAAGATTATGTTGCCAAAAGCCCATCAAGTGCAATCCCACTCCAATCACCACTGTTTGCTCCATCTTCAGTTTGTCATGTTTTGAGAGCACACCATTTTTAAGCAAACACGTTAAGTCAGCATTATTCCAGGTATTTCCTTTCATATTTCTCTGCCCTGTAAGATCAAGTTCCACGCCTAAGCACGTGCCCCTGCATTGTCTTATGACAAATGGTTTTCTGTGGTGCTCTGAATATCCAGCCTTGGTTGTACCTCTTCAGTTTCTACCACAACACGTCTCAAGTTTTGATTTTCTTGCAACAGAGTTTATTTTTCTATATTGAAAGCAAATGTCATTGGGGCCTTTGAAATCCTTGTGTCTACATGGCAGGTCACACAAAACAGCACTGCTTTCCAAATTTAATATTCTTTAATGTATTTGTTAACAGAACATTGACATCTGCTTAATGCTTTTTTTACAAGAACCTATCAGATCTCCCCTTTTGCATTTCTTGCCAACCTCAGCTCTCAGTTTTCTGCATTTACAAAACAGGACATGAAGTAAGAAACAACACAGCTTAAAGTTCCAGAGCTAAAATCTAACATAAACCCTTTTTCCAAAAAATACTATTTTGAGAAATGCATCTGCCCTTTCAAAAACTTTGAATCATGGTCATCTCACACACTGAGCTGCTGTTTAAACAAAAGCCATCCATTTTTTGTAATGCTACAAAGCAGAGAAAAACAACAAACTAAGGGATAGATACTTGATACATAGCTATCCTTTTCATGCCAACACTTCCGGCAATGCTCCAGAGTAAATCAGGTGCCTCATTGAGGAGAATTTTTGGCAGCCTAAAAAGAAACAGCAGCAACTAAAGTGTGTTTCTGAACCTCACTTATAAAACCAGTCTCACATACTGTAAAATCTCCCCTAGTATTTTTAACCCTTGGGCTCCCAGGTTTTTTTTTTCATTTTGTCAAAACAAAGGAATGTGAGGGAGATGTCTGTTAGACTCCTTTACTCAGCCCAAGGGTTAATTACTCAGTTTTGTAGACATTTGAAAATATTATGCTACCTCTAATGGCAAAATTGATAGAAGCTTGTTTCAGGCTCACTTTATGTCATTATGGCAGATTAAATTAACTAATCATAAATTATGCTGGCTAAAGTACATCTGCTACTCACTAAACCTGCAGAGAGAAGGGAAGAGGTTTTTTTACTGAATAAGAAGTAAATGCCATGCACAAAATTAAAGACTTTTACAAACCAATAAACATACATTCAAGCAACAAAAGCTGGAAGCATCCCAAAGTCAGCAGCATCAGATTCTGAGGACCATGGCAGCAGTCTAGCAATGAACCTGTAGCTGTTGTGGAAAAGCATCAACACTGCAATGCTGCAGGGGTATACCCATGGATCAAAGAGTAAAGAGGTCCATTAAAGAATAAAGATCAATTAAACAAGAATTAGCATGCTCACATTATTGCTAGAGGTCTTGGAATACAGTATGACTGTACTGGGGTGACCATGGCTGGATGCCAGGTACCCACCAAAGCCCTCTGTCACTCCCCTCTGCAGAAGGACAAGGGAGGGAAAATGCAATGAAGAGTTCATGGGTTGACATAAGGGCTGGGAGAGATTGCTTGCTAAAAATCTTCACTGGCAAAACAGGCTAGAATTAGAAATGTTAATTGAATTTATTACTAACAAAATCAGGGCAGGATAATGAGAAAAAAAAAACCTTAAAAATACCTTCCTTCCAGCCCTCCCTCCTTCCCAGCTCTACCTCCCCCCCGCACACCAGCCCAGGGAGACTGGGAATGGAGGCTACTGTCAGACCATCACAGGTTGTTCCTGCCACTGCTCAGGAAGAGGAGTCCTCTCTGCTACAGCTTGGGGTCCTTCCCATGGGAGACAGCTCTCCATGAACTTCTTCAGCATGAATCCATCCCATGGCTACAGTTCTACACAAACTGCTCCAGTGTCATTCTTTCACGCAATGGGGTCCTTCAAGGACAAGCTATTCCAGTGTGAGTCCCCCACATAATCACAAGTCCTACCAGAATACCTGCTCCAGCATAGGTTCCTCTCCACAGGTCTGCAGGTCCCACCAGGACTGTGTCCCAGCATAGGCCTCCCACAGGATCATAGTCTCCTCTCAGGCATCCACCTGCTCTGGTGTGGGCTCCTCCATGGGCTGCAGGTGGATCTCTGCATCCCCATGGTCCCCCCCGGTCTGCAGAGGCACAGATGCTTCACCATGGTCTGCACCATGGGCTGCAGGGCCATCTCTGTTCCACCACCTCCTCCTCTCCTTCTCCATTGACCTTGGCTGGTGTACAGGGCTGCTCTTCTCACATATTCTCACTCTGCTCGTCTCTGGCCACAATTACAACTGTGCAATAGCTTGCTTGCTTTTTTTTTTTTTTTTTTTTTCTATTTAAATATGTTATCACAGCGATGTTACCACTATTTCTAATTGTCCCAGCCTTGGCCAGTGTTTGGTCCATCTTGAAGCCACCAGGGAATGGTGCTGCTAGACATGGGGGAAGCTTCTGGCAGCTTCTTACAAAAGTCACCCCTGTAGCTGCCCCCACCACAACCAAAACCTGTCCACACAAACTCAATACAATGACATGTTTGCAGCCTCTACTTCCAATGTCAGCTCTTTTATTTTCTGTGCAAAGGGACTGAATACACCATTTCTGTAGTCTTTTAAGGGAGGGATGGATGTATAGATCATTGATCTAGAAGGAAACAAATTTTACAAGGATCCTCTTCTTACTCTCAGTATTGCAGAATGCAGATGTGACAGCCAATACTGTGTCAGTGGGACTAAATTCCTTAGCAGGGCATGAAAAATTTAAGTTAGATGTGTGAGAGGAATGGATGGAAAACACAGGCACTTAAGACCTCTTTGTTGCAAAGTAAAGAATGAGTCCCTTTCTGAAAACTCATGGTGGACCAGCTCAATCAATCCCACTAAATGAGGATTTCCTTTCTTTTGGACTAATGTAAGGAAGAAAAGCACTATTGTATTGCATTGTATTGTATTACATGTAAATTCACATCTGTAGTTGTCAGTTAAAAAGCAGAATGTAGTTTCGGGGTGACCAGATAGATTGTTTCTGTCTAGGAAACAAACTCTGCTGAACACCTCCAAAAAGATTCCAAGTAAGATGATCAGCCATGTTACCAGGTTTAGAGGGAGGGTAAACAAAGTTTTGACACATCTGTTGTGTTCCTTCAGGTCTCACAGAGCCTCATGAAGCTTTGGAGGCATCTGAATACCCCAAACACAGTTAAAGTACAAATTCTCAACACATTATAATCTTCTGGAAAGGTGCAGCACTTTCTGTTCACATATTCCCAGGTTCATTCTCCGTCAGTCCCTTGAGGCAGATGAGGTTCTTAGTACCATCCAAGTCCTTTTCCTTCACAGTTCCCTTCCATTTCACATTCTCTGAACAGTATTACCCATACCACCTTCCATGCATGATGCATACAGCTATAAAAAAGTCACAAGGAATGAAATATAGCTACAGGATTTAGAAGAAAGCAGTAAGGAAGAGAATTGTGTCCCCCACCATCATGCAGAAGGCAATGATAAGGTTTAGCCCTGCAGTGGAAAAAAAAAATCTAAAAACTTCCCCTGAAAATAAAAGAAAGCTTAGATCACCATCAGTCACTGGATAACCTATTTTAAGCCCATCAGAGCCAGTGTGCTGTTCTCATGTTGCTAATTAAAAATGATAGATTCATCAATTAATCTCTCTTCCTGTCCTCTAGTCTTAGTATGAAATTTTTCAAAGGGACAAATGGTCATTAGGTGCCCACAAGTATCATTTCAGTCCTGCAAACTTGTGCCTTTGTCAACATGAACCAGAACCTGTCTCTTTATGCCATAAATGAGAAAAAGAAAACCTCAGAAAGCTTTGCCACCCTGACAAACATAACAGATTTATAATGGCGAAATAATCTTATCCCCTGTACAATGAACACTGCTACATAAATCCTCCCTGGGCTCCAATCTGAACTTGCTTGCTGATGAATAAGCCTCTGTTAAATGTGGCAGAGAGAGATGTCCTAGACTTAGTCTCTTGATTGAAACTCAATTGCAATATTACTACATAGCAGTCAGAGATCCTCCACTATTTAGGAAAGAAGCCATGAAGGCAATCTATTTTTATTCACATTGAAATGGAGACAAAGATAAAGGTCTTGCTGTTAGCTTAGTGAAGTGCCAGTCACATAAAGCATGCCAATGACAATGGTTATCCTTTCCTCTTTCAATATAAGTATCACCAGGCAGAGAAATAGAATTGGGGTGTACAAGGTTAACAAGCCAGCATCGTGTTATGAAGCAAGTGATAAAATTGTCTTATAGTTCTTAACTCTGACCTGTTCCAGTGAAAAGCTGCCAAGCAGAATTATGTCATCCTGAACATCTCTCTCAAACTGTTCGATATATGAAGGAATCTCTTCGTCTTCAAGCTCCCTGTGAAGGTCACATGCCTTACTGGAGCTGACAGGCATTACAGCGTCCGGAAAATCTTCACTGACGACACGGGCTGCTTGAAACAAAAGTGGCAGACTATCTCTCAGCAAATGGGAGTGCATTCACTGGTTACTACCCTCTCAGTTAGTATGTTTGACCCACCAACATATTAAGTATGAAACAGCATCAATAACACAACTGACAGGTGCCAAATGCCAGTACCAGGAAAACTATCCTCAAGTGCAACATCTGAATTCAGGTACAAATTTAGTATGTGCAGTTTTTTCCTTAGGTACTTTTTAAAAGGCATGATCTACATTTCCACTGGCACTTTGCTCACCTGTTAATCTTAGAGGGATTGGGATTTGGAACAACTTGGCATTCCTTCCTGAGGAAGAGGAGTAATAACTGCAATTGAATGGGAGTTTTAGGTGAAGTTACATCAAGCATTTCATCTTCCTTTCAACTCACCCCAAATTATTAGATTCCTTTCCCTAGGTGTATGTGGGCAGCTCCTGCCTAATTAATTTGGTCCAGTTCTGCTCTCACCCACACCACTCCCCTGATTTCACTGCAATGACATATGAAGAACCAAAGAGTACATGCACCACATAAATAAAAATAAATCTAATTTTTAAAGTCAGCCTTAAAGAGAAACTTTGTCTTTTTTCAGTTTAATTGATCATGCTATGTTAAAAATAATTTAGATAGTCTCATTCATATCTGCTATAATACTAACAGTAATTCAGATCATAAATAATGACAACTATTTTTGCTCATGTCTCCACATTAGGATCACTAAAAAAATAACAGATATCAGATTGCCCATATCTATCTGTCTTGCTTCATATTTCTGTGTGTAAGCTTTTATAGTTCTCTGTGCCTATCTCTTAAAGAAATTGCCATAACTAGTTATTTGCTTCTCTTTGTCCATCCTACAACATGAAAGCAGTTAAAAGAGAGGTTTTTTCCCTCAGTCTCCTTTGAAGTCTTTCATTCTCTAATGAAGACCAGAAAAGGAAAGATAAAACTAAGGCTATTAACATTTCCAGTTTTGCTCACTGCTCATTGTTTAATGACTTTAATTGTTAAGCCTCCCGAGTACTTAAATCACCTCAGTGCCACCAACACACAGGAAGTAGGGTGGGTTTTCTATTTAATTACAACAGGATACAATTCAAAATCATGTTGGGGGAAATGTACAGTAGATATAAACAACTCAAACCATTACCTTAGGGTACACATCTCTTCATGTAGCACTTTACAAACCTAATGAAAAGTGATTTGACCTACAACTATTAACTGCAAAAACAAAACAATATTTACATTTAAATTTACTGTAACATTAAGGGTTTGGCTAGGAGAGAGAAAACCCAGGAAGCATAGGAAAAAGAAACATTGCCAAAAGCAGAAGATGGAGCATCTCTTGTTCCCCTTGATGCTGGTGTTGTACACAACAGGCCATATGCTAGGCTGGTATAAATCAGCCACTTTACTGCTTTCACAGGAGCACTGCAAGTTAACATCCTGGGAAGTCAGGAAGATTCAGGGTAGAGCAATAGTCAAAAAGGGAATAAAACCATTTGGTTGAGAAAGATAAACATGAAGCAATTCATCAAAATATACTTCTTCTTTTTTGTGTTTCTTATTTTTGTGAGGAATCATATCAAGTGAACTCAATTTTGATGGAAGACACTGGACTCATTAGCATAAATTTTGTCAAAAAAGAGCAAAATAAGAGAGCATTTTCAAAAGCCTTTTCAAGGGAAGCAACTCTGAAAAATAGAGTGATAAATTACAATTTAGATTTGAAAAATATTTTATTAAAATATTCATATGCTCATTTAAGCACAGTTGCTTATTTGCCTGCATTGGAAACAAGGAGAGAACAGGCTGAGCTCAGCTGATCTGCTCCTTCCACAGTGTCTTTGCAAAGAAACTTCTCAAACTTGGTCAGCATCAGGTTGGTCCTTGCTTGAACTGATCCACAGGTTGAAGGATTGAGATCATGCCCCAGAGCAATACTTCACCAAAAGAAAAGCAAACAAATCCTTGCTCTACAAAAGTAGCCAGAGTTTAAAAATCTACTACTTTGTACACAGAGGATAAAATGGCTAAAAATTCATTAATGGATTGATAAACTAATTAAAAACTTGCTGCTTGAAGTTGTTAGCATGGGCATCAAAAGTTTTCATTGCTTCGGATGTACCTATCTCTGACAGGTTCTCATGCTTTCCTCGTAGTTTAAATCACTTCAGCACAGGCTGTATTTGCAGATGCTGGACTCTAATTAAAACAATCTCTCCAGTATTAGCTTGACTGCTTGTGACTTAATTTACTTCTGCATTTGTCAATCAGATAGCAGCAGTTTATATACTGAGATGATAATTTAAAGGGTATATTCAGCAGCAGAATACAACTCAGGATGGGTTTGATGCATAAAGCTGCAACAAACGCCATATGGAAAAATAATTTGGGATACCTGGTCTAGAAAACTGTGCACAAATTGTATCCAAAAAAGTTCAGTGCTAAAGTCCCATGCACCAGGTTCAGACAACTAAAATTCTGCAAAACTTGGCACTTCAATTTTTTTGTTCTTGCCAAAGAACAATATAATAGAAATTACTTTTGGCATTCACGTATCATCATTTAAAATGTTGATGGATCACAACTGTACGTTGACAAAAATGCAAGGTAAAAATATGTAGTCTATATCCTTAAAAACAAACAATCAATGTTGCCTTTTAAGTTGCCTTATAATATGAAATAACACATATTACAAGAGTGACCAACAGGTTAATCAGCCACAAAATGCTTTAAATATAAAATTATATAAATTCTGAGCCATGTTCTTTCCTTTCCTTTGGGGATCATCTATTAATTAGGACTATATGACTACGTGATTTTTCAGCTCAGTGGCCAAATGAAGAAACGAAGCAGTTCTGTAAGAGTGGAACCAAATGAATCCTAGTTTTCTATGGTTTTTCTGATGCTAATAAGGGTCAAACTCCCATATTAGCTTTTCCCTCGGTGGAGACATTAATAATGCTTGTCTGCTCTGCTCAACTGCCCACTTCCATAAAACTGGTAGGGAAGTCATACCTGTGAGACTTGCTCCCTGTTAAAAAAAAAAAAGGGTTGGAAGTGACCAACTAGTTCAAATACTGGGAGGGAAAAACACAGGCAGAAATAAATACACCCTGATATATGCACAGAGGTGGAAACTGCACAAGCCTCACATCCCCAGGAAAATCTCTTTTCTGGATTTGCTCCACCCAAGCAAAGAAAAATAAAAAATTCAGCTAGAACAGTGTGCAGCTTCACCCACAGGACTAGCTCTGATACCCATCATGGCACTTTTAAGAAATAAAAGGACTGAGGCACACCTTGAGACACACAAAAGCAGTGGCCTGCAGTGTGTCCCCCATATGCTGCCCTCACACCTGCACAGGGGCTCTGATGTGCACGTGGAGAGTGAGATACACATGCTGATGCATTTTCTTGTCCCAGAATTGACATTAACATAGAACAATTGAGATCTTGCTAATAAGTTAAAGGGTTTTTGCTGAAACTATCTGCATGAATTTAGTTGTGATGGTTGCACTTTTTTCTCCTTGCATTTAAATGAGATAAAAATGGGTTTCAAAGATGTAACTGATATGACCAGTGCCAGTTCAAGAGATTTTGCAACCGTAGGCAAATGAAAACATTTGCTTCCTCTAGAACAAAGTTGCTTATAAACTAAATAGTCGTAAAACAAGTTGCAGCTCCTGGAGCTCCAGTGCCGTAGGCAACCGCCTGCTCTGTCTCTGACAGACTAGGCCCGTGTATTGCTGAAATACAACAGGAAGCCTCATACAGATACAAAGGACACAAAATAACTGTGCACAAAAGACATCTGCTGAAAAAGGAGGGGGTGGATAGGCAAAAAATACAAGGACGGCTCTGAGCTGGGCTTGTGCAAATGTCACTTCTCCTGGGATGAACCAGAGGAGAGCAGCAGACATGAGCCTTGTGCAAAGGCTGCGATGGTAAAGGTCTTGTGAATCGACCAGGTTTTAAGTAATGCCTTAAATGCCTTAAAAATGAGTGAAATCAAAGTAAGGCTGTTTGCTTGAGGTGAAGAAATCTCTTCGCACATATTTAATTGTTTTTACTGTAGATGGAACATCAATTTGTATTTTCTAACAAAGACAACACTTTCTTACTCATCTGTTAGTGTAAATTCTTGTATAGATAACCTGAAACAGTGCAGCATGACCCATGCATCAGACAAATTGCCTACCCATTTATCAGCTTAAATAAGGATTTCCATTTCTAGATTTGAGCACATAAGCAATGATATTTCCAGCCTTCTTTCGTAAGTGTGGAATTCAACATGCAGTGAAGCAATCTAGAGAAAGCACGCCACTTAAGTTACAGTTAAAACCACATAAACATGACACAAAACAAAAACATTTGGAGAAAAAGACCTTGCAGAATTGCATTAAAATCATAATCCCTTTGACTTTTGAGTTCAAGGGGATGGATTACCCTCTCTCCTCCCCACATGCAGACTCAAAAGAGTTTTATTTTTCTTTATGCAATTGACTTTGTTATTTACCTTGAAAGTCCAGCATCTTGTTTTCTTCATCTAGAAGCTTCATCAGTTTAGAGTAAAGGATTTGCTCATCAAATTTCACAGGATCTTTAAAAAACAACAGTGAAACAGCTATAGTTTCTTCCAGTAGTATTTCAAGAAATACTATTTTAAATTGAAAATAAAGATATAAAAATACAAAAGCTAGGAAGCCCTTTGACACTTGAAGATAGTTTTTACAGTGCTAGTTTCATAGCTCAGAATAAAATTACAGTCACTTGTTTGAAGAAAGAAAATTCAAAATAAAAAATATAGTCTTTTTTTTTAAATGGTGGGCAATATTATGTGTTGATCTGGACTGTAACTGGTTTATAAATTCTGCTAATAGAGTAGCTGAAGTGACTGTTTGTATTCAAATTTCCCAATGAATTCTATTTGACTCTTAATGAAAATCAAAATACCCAATTTATTCTAACATGATTTTGGATCTTCATTAGAAATTTTACCTTGCTATTCATAATACTAACACATTATCTAGTATGCATAATCACTACAACACTCTATGAATTTTGAATTTGTGGCTGGTTAGTCATTCAAATTTTCAGCAATATCTGCAGATTTTAAAAAGCAGCAAAGGACATGTGCACTTATCCTTTTCCATGAGACCTGAAAAAAAATTATTTAAATTTTCTACATTCAAGGGACAAATGAGCAACTGCAACCATTTTCTCTCCAGATCTCCCAGACCCTGAATTCTCTAAGTTGTCAGTGAAGACAGGCACACAGAAGACCAAAGAAATGCATGCAAGGCAGGTGGATTGAAGTACAGCTACATGTAGGCTTGGGTAGCTCTTTTTAAGTGCTCAATAGAATTTCAAAGAATAAGTTTCTTTTTCCCATGAAATTTCAGAGGCAAGATTTTCAGTTACACTGATCTTTCAAAGAAGATAGTGGCTTCTGCAAAGCTCTTCTGAAAGTATAGAATCTTTCACATTTCTTTTAGCCTGCAACATTGAAATGTTCCCTTGGCAAGGGGGCAAGTAAATCCATAGTGGGACATTGTTTGCTCTCAGGGCATTATGAACTCATACAAATTTCCAGAACAAATCTAATTTATCAAATACAGGAAAGATAATTGCCAATATCTTCATTTTCCCAGAATAACCAATTAAATAATAGTTAGTGGTTGAAGATTTGCTTTTCACCAGGTATTCTCTTTGGTCACTGAGCCAGCTTCCTAAAGTTCTAAGAAAAGTTTAACTTCAACATGTGCCCTGATTTCTTCATGTTTTTCTTGTTTTGACTCTTGCTCATGAGAACCTGCTAGTTGGAAAGAAGAGGTAAACCAGTATGGTTTCCAATCAAGGGATAACCATGCAGGACCAAGCTTTAGCTCTGACCATCTTTTTTAAATCCATCCACTACATACAAATGTACTTCCACTAATTTAACACTTCTTCAAGGAAAAAGAAGCCAGACAGCGAGCCTGGTTTGTAAGTATTGACAAATCACACTGCTTAAGGTAGGAAGGCACCTCTGGAGTTCATCTAGCCCAGTTTCCCCTGCTCAAACACAGCCAAGGTGCCCAGGACCATATCCAGGCACCTTTTCAATATCTCCAAGGTAAATGTTTTACTCTTAGCAGAGGTATTGGTAAATATACCATTATAACTGCTCTACAGAGGTCCACACAGCCAACCTGAGTCTGGTACTATTGCTATTTGACTTTTAAGCAAGAGTTATCCCAACCCTTGAGCAACATTTTTGCCAGTGAGAAAAAGGAGGACCACCAAAAGACAGCTCTTCACACATGGACCTCAGGCTTAGCATGATATGCAATTGACTAAAACCATCTCTCCACTCCAAACCCTGGAAGTCGATGGACTAAGAGCCTTTCCAAATTCTGAAATAAATAAACCCCCACACACACAATACAAGATCAGCATTTATGGTTAAGTTTATTACTCAGCCTCTTCAACACAGTCAAGGGAACATTTCCTCCCAATGAGAACTGTATTTCCATATATCCCTTATGTCACTGCTCTGTCCGTACATGATTTCAGGCACACATGCACAGATACATAAATCTAATCTGCGTTTCATTCTCTGGTTATGAAGCAGATCATGACTCACAAAGCCTTTTCATAAGATGAACCAAGGCAGGACCAACAGGAAAAAAGTCTATCCTTTAAAAACTCTGAGCCAGAAGTTAACTTCCAAGGTATTTCGCTATCCTAGACAATGAATGGGGAAATTATTTGGATTAGATATAATTCAACCTTGATCAACCTTGATTTTTTTCTACCAGAACACAGAAATTCAAGTCAGTTAAATGCAATAGAGCCTGCTTTTGTCAATCACACAAGTTTTTGTCTCAAAAGTTTAAAACCTCCATGTGTGCTCAGAGTTTCTCATGACTTTCAGAAGTGAGCAACTTTGACACACAATAGATAATTTTTTTTTTTTAGATCTGACTACAGCTGTGCGCCTAGAGAGTCTTTGCAGTACAAATAAGCACAGGCTTAGAAGCAGAGGGCTAGCAAGGTAACACAGGAGAGCTAGCTCTTGCGTGCTTTCGGCTTGTTAGCGCTTAACAACAGGAGCCAGGCCAAAGCACTCAGTGCATAGCTAAGCACTTCATTACCATGATGATGTTCTTACTTAAGTCCATGCAAATTCAGGCAGGCCCGTTCCCACCCTTTTTATCTAAAAGCCGTGACAGCAGAGGAGAATTTCCTCTGCTAGACAATACCTCCTGGTTAATCTCTCTCATACCTATGCATAACTTCTGTTCTCCCAGCTCTGCAGAGTCACACCCTCCCACTGGTTGCTATCGCCCACAGAGAGCAAAGCTAAATATCTCACCTAAACTGGCAAAAAAGAAAACCAAAAAAGCCTCCTCGTGCACTCTTACTAACTCTGGGGTTTCCTTCTGTTAGGTAAACACACATCCAACTCTGTAATAAAATTGCTCTCCGAGGAAGACTTTGGGAGCAGGATTGTGAAAAAGCTAGAGCTTAGCACTCAGTTCTGGACTAACTTCATTAATTAAAAAGAACATGGTGTAGACAACGCTCTCGGAGCATGCTTCATTTTGCTACAGTCGCAGAGTGAATACAGAACAGCCTCATTTTTACCTGCCCATTAACTCACTGTCCTTGATCAAAGTCTGTGTACACTGCCTATCGTGTTCAGAGCAGTTAAGGCTTAGAATTTAAATTGTAAACCTCAATATTTAAATAGAACTGCATATGTGATCTCTGACATCTCATTTTCATGAATGGAAAAGAATATTCTGACACCAAAATTACATACTTAATTCTGCCTCACCTTCCTCACTGACCTCCATCCCACACTGCCTTGGGTTTATTTCCTCACCCATCAATGGGTCAAAGTAATTTCTGCTGTATTCATTTCCTGTGGAAAGCACATGAAGTAAGGGTCAGCGATTATTAGAAGCACATGAACTAAAATGTTAATTTTGAAATCGACACCAGCAAGCAAAGGGGTATTTTTTGCTGCTTTACAAGCTTAATTTTTTTAACAAGTCCTCTAAGCCTACTGGTACTGCAATCATCTTGTGAAAGGTCAGAAAAGGTAATTCTGGAAACAAGTGCACTTTATGCTACTTTTTCTCAGGAATTAATGAAGAAAAATTCGCACATTTAGATGGCAGAAAGATAAGAAAAAATTTTACAAATACAGTATCCCCAGTAAAAGTCAAACTATTCTTGAAACACGCCGTATGAGTGAATTTTCCATACTGCAAAGGAATTTGTATTTCACAGCTGACCTCTCCAATTTCAACAGTTTTAAATTTCACCACTGAGGTTTCAACGTCTGGTGCATCTTTAATACTGTATTGAACCAGAGAAGTGTTTAATTACGGAGGAGATACCAGGATACTGCCTCATTAATCTGAACAGCAATTATGTTCAGTTGGACTAGGTAACTAATCCAAGATTTTGATGTGATAAACCCACCCATTTTAGTACTTGGCTATTTTAACAGCTACTTTTATCTGTTCTTTAGAAAATAAACAAATTTACAAAAAAATAAGTTGCTAGAATTATCATAAAATGATACAGTATCTAGCTGCCTGGAAGAACTGATGGTAAAAGCCAGAAGAATTTTCCTCACATAAGCAGGGAGGAAAGGCTTTTTCCTCAAATTATGTATTTTCTTCAGCGAAAGTGCTACACTCTGTTAAAACCATCCACATGTTCACTGGGTTGTCAAACACTGTAAATTGTTATTAAACAGGGGGAAAAGATATAAAATAATTAAGTCCATAACAAATGTTTTAATTGCTTGAAAAGACATGGATGCATATCCTGGAAAATACATAAAAGCTAAATGTATGAGGGGGTTAATTCATCCAAGATACACTACGGTTGTCTACAGTGTATTTGTTTTAGGATCAAAAATAATCCAAGCAGCAGCTCCTTTTCAGAGACTAAATGAAACTTTGATATGAAACTAGGTTTAATTTATATTTCTGGACTGGCACATTTTGACTGTCAGTCTCTGTTCCTTCAATGTAGTAAGTACAAGAACTGAAAATTTGCTTTACCTTGAGGTCTCAATAAAGAAAAAATAAATGAGTTTCATTTTTGTTACTTTATCTGTCAACAACTACTAGGCTGGTATGAATCTTGGCAGTATGTAATCAAAGTCTTATGTACTGCAATAACAGAGCCATTCTACCTTATTCACTGTAATTGTTTTTCTCTAGCACAAAGCACCATGATGTTATATGAACACCCCTTCACATGTTGGTAAAATAATTCACCTATGTGCTAAAAAAGAAAATGATGATGCATTTCTTTATTCAATTACTTCATGGCTGTAAATGTAAATTGCTGGAACATGTTTTGCACCCATTCAAACAATACTCAGCTATGGCATAGGCTTCTTGCACAATCTTACTATCACAACAACCTTTATTGAATCTTATTACCCCATGTGAGCCTGGTGTGAAACTTTGAGGAGTAGACTTCTGGACAACTCTTCTGGACAGAATAATTGGTATTTAGGAGGAAGTGTCATGTTATATTTGCGTCTGCAAGGCATGGAAACCATTATTCAAAAAAAAAAAGGAGATGCATTAACAAATACCATTAAATAGCTCACTCTCTGGTCCTCTTCAAAAAAAAAAGAACAAGCTCAACACTTTGGGGAGTATGACATATTTTGTCCAGGGCTTTGGCTCTGTCAGAACCACACACAGCTGGTGACAAGAAAAAGAACCACCAGGCTTGATTTCTTCAGAGCAATGTACACACTTTAAAACTTAGATTAGCAGAAAAAGTGGTAAACAACAGAATCACCCCCTCACAGTGATTTGATAGATAACAAGCCATTTTAAAATACAGGACTCCACAGAAAACTTTAATTGAGGCTTTCGGAAGAGCTGAACCAATCAAACCTTAGGTCACTGCTCTGGATGAGGGATGTTGCTGTTTGTGGGTTCCTTGGTTTTTTCCCCCTCAGCTCAACACACACCTTGAGAAGTGGTGTGACCAGGAGGTCTGGGCTCTGGGCAGGTCCTAAAATTATTCAGGGGCAGAGGGAGTTGCTTTAGTTTTGAAACAAAAAATTATCAATTTTAGTCAACATAACACACTGCCCAAGGCATTTTGCTAATAACATTTTGTAAGCATGTGAACAGATTACTAATCATTCACATTTGCTTTTGGAAATATTTGAAAGTGTATAACATGTAGATTAACAGTCCACTAAGGAATTCACACTGCTCTGCTTTGTGGTATAAACACAGTAAATGTTAATACAGAGCTTACTTGTAGGTATTTTAAACAGCACCATATAGGTTGGCGCTTTCAACAGGGCAAGATACTTTGATGACCTGCTCCCAAAAAGACCTGGTCAACTTCAGAAACTTGGGTCTTTGCTTTGATTCAGAGATTCCCTCAAACCCATTAGCTCAATTTGAAGCCCAGTTCACCCCTCAAGATTGTGTCATTTCATGTGGAAAACACGATGGATAATTCAGGAAATCAGAATTGAAGTGCAAACCCACAAATTATCTATACATTAAAATAAAAAAGGAAAGAAGGGTGTTGGCACAACAGTGACCAGATGGGAATTTATACAGTTTAATTAAAGCAAGAGGAGTTGCTAATAAAATTAGCATAATCCTTGGATACAGCCCATGGGACTGTACACGAATTACTAGGACTGGATGAAACTCAAAAGATGGCTTTTAAACTAAGATGTCTGTAGTCAATTATGCCATCTATGTCCTGAGAATACCACACAGGAAAGGCATGACTAAGCTGAATTTCTATGTTGTCCCCTACTCCACAGAGAGATCAGGTAGTCTGTATCAATTACACATGAAAGGTATAGCACAGAATTTAGAAAACAGGCAATTTTTCCATTTACGTTGTATTACTGATATAGGTTTTTAGTTTAATGAAAGAATAGACAAAACTGTCAGATTTGTTAAGTGCCTCCCAATCAAAGGAAAAATTAAGGAATTATCAATAGCCAGATGACTGACTACTAAAACCTTGAATAAACAAGAATGAAACTTGATTTTCAGGGTAAAATAAAAAAAAAATTGGCATGAGCCATTTTTCTTTAGAGGACAGTATGCAGACAGTATGGTCTGCACAAACTTGCCATGATAAATAACAAGCCCCTTTTCAGACAGCAGCATGGTCAACACGTGTCTACCAATTACTTGGGAGAACATTACGGGACGTTATTAAGGCAACACCTAGAAGCCTTTTGCATCACATAGAATAAGACAGAGGCATTTTGGAAAGATTAAATTCCATTCTGAGATAGCATTTTGACCCAAAGTGCTTTTGAAACACATAATGGTGCAGCTGGGAATGGAAAAGAGTAGTCTTCCTTTCCCACACCTGACTTAAAGCATTGATTTCAGCTGCAATTCCTATTAGGGAACATCATACAAATATTCGCATTCTCCATTCAACAGAACTGGACTTATTTCCCTAGGGATACTTTTCATTTTACTTAGCAGGCAAGGCCCTTTAGGCAGCCCAGACTGAAGGCTCTGCGCTGATGTATTTTCCCACTTCTTTATGAGAGCCAAAGCAGCGTCCTGGGGTCAGACTTGAGTAACCTTAGGAAAAAAAAAAAGAAGTGGCCTCCTCAATTTGGCCAGGAAGAACCAAGTCTTGGGATTAGAAGGAAGGGAAAGGGTCCCACTTCCAGCATTTCCAGCTACTTCACTCATCCTTCCTCAAGTCATGATGGGTTATGTGACTAGCACACCCACCCACCTCTTTTCATGATTCAGTACCTATATTGATAAACTTTGATATCTGTGAGTTGCTTATTTGAGCCTTTTATTCTACTTTGTACGTTGAAAAAATTGATAAAGAACTCTAAAAAATCATTCAAAAGGACTAAAGAATAAGAGAGGAGAAAGAAGCCTTTCACCTTAAAAAGAATGTCACAGAATGCAGAACCAAAGAAAAATCCTCAATGAAAATTGCATAAATAGTAGGAGTTCCTGCACAGTGAAAAACTGAGTCAGTTTTCAGTGAATTTATAAGTTCTTACTTTATATAGGCAGTGACTTAAAAGTGGAAAATAATGTGGGAAAATTTCAAACTTTCACAAGAAAAAAAATCTGAAATTTTACTCCAAAATTTTGTATTGCTAGAATTACTCATATCAAAATGTTATGAAGATGCTAAAAATAAAACTATATTATTGTAGAACATAGTGAATTAATATGTAGTCCATAAAACAGTGTTTACTTTCTATTCTTATTTTTTCAAGGAAAAAAAAAATTAACATTAGTCAGAAGCTATACTTTAAGTTTGCATTCTTAATTATTACTACTGGCCCAGGATATTGGTCACATTTACCTCAGCTCATGTCCATTTGAGATATACATACCTAACATTATTTTCTATATTATATGTATAGATAAATATTTTCTATGTAGATCTAAAATAAGATTCCTGGGGGTGCAACTTTATTCCAGAGTATCAAATATATGGTAGAGTGGTAGGTATTTTTACACAGAGCTTCTAATTGTCATTAATAGTATTCAATGAAAAATTGCATGTTAATGGCAGCTTCATACTGAAGAGAATTTTGCCAGTGACTGGACAGTAGATTTTATTTTGAAAACACAGTTCGTTAAACACTACCAATACCAGGTGACTTCCCAATTTTTTTAAAAAAAATATTTTGAAGGTATCATATGTCATTCTCCTTATCCTCAGCAGACACCATAGGTAATGAGGAAATCAGATAATTGTGTCTTATGTTCATATTGCAAGCCTCGAATAAACTCACTTGTCAGCTTTGACAGGACACTGGCAAAGGGGCTGTTCCTGAGCCTGAGCAGTGCAGATCATGCTGTGCGTGCCCCGACCCTGAAAAGCACCGCATCGTACTCATGGCACCCACAATTTTTTACCCCCAGCTCCAGTCCTGCGAGACTTACCACCTTCTCTGCTGTTTAAGCAAAGATACAGCATGGAAATGAGTTCTTTTTCCCCTTTCTCTTTTCCTGCAGGCAACAGGGGGCACTGTGCCAAGGGATGCCAGTGTGAGACCTGCTACTTTTCCTGGGGAACGCTGTTGGTCGAGGGCATGAGAAAAAGGTTTACTGATGATGATGATGGAATTCTTTTAGGAACAGTATTAGATAATGTGATGCACATCAATGGGGAAAATGGATACTAAGTTCTCCCAGGCTGACAGGCTTGGCTGGTCCTACTCTATGCCAGTGGGGTAACTTGCCAAATTTTGAGGATCTGATAGCATTATTATGAAGCAAACAATCTCTAAGTGTAATAAATTAGCCTTAAAAATATATATTCTGTCACATTCTGGAAAAGTATTTTCCAAATTATAAAATCCATCCATTCTTCACAATTTTTCTCCCCCTACCTTTCACAAATTCAATTTTAGCACATTACTTAGATGAGTGGTGCGGTATCCCTGTTAAAATTGCATGCAATGGATCACGTTTTGCACACTACATTACACCTTGTGCCGTTCTGCTGATTTCAATTGGATTACACATTGTGTAATTCAACGCAAAATTACTTCCAATGACAACCCTTTTATTCCTATGCATACATGGTGATCCATCATGCCCTGCATACCAAGTTTGGCATTTCCATTTCAAAGTCCCTGTTGGAATCAGAAAGCATGGAACCACATACATAGAACTTGAATTATTAGATACAAACTTTGCCATTGTTTAAGGAAAAAAAAAAAGTGTACAGTTTTGATTTGTATTTCTAGTCCCATCCTTTATGCAAATCATTTTGTCCAACACAAATCAGCAGTGTTGCAAGATCCCATTTCCTTCACATGCAGCACAAACATGAATTTACAGCAGATGCCTGTTTTTTCACCTGTGTTTGCTGTCTCTCCAGTGGGTTCCTACCACTTCTTTGGAATAAAGCTAGACCCTATTCAAAAAGTGTCAGCCTCTTTCTCTCTATAAACAGATTGAACTCAATGCAGTTGCTGATACTTTTAGCAATATCTTATCCTACATGGCCCCTTCACAAAGCATTTTTGTCTGCGTATTTCCACATCAAGGTCTTACCTGGTTACATTCTTGAGCAAGGAAAGCCTTATATTGTCCTGACACATTTGAACAACTTTTGTCAGCAACTGCTCCTTAGCAAAGGCTTGTCTCTACTTTAGCTTTTGATAAGGAGCAGGATGCTCTACTTTACAGTAGGATTTTCCCTGTAGGACATGTGCAGCACTGTGTTAGGTACACCCAGCCTAGCTCGGCAGCTTGGAGCTGATGCAGCAGAGATCCACACAGACATTAATTTGCTCCCAGAAGCAGTATAGCCATGCTAAAGCCATTCTGTACCTGGGCTAATTAGAAGAATAGTTCCTGGTCTTCAATTGAAAAGGCTTTCTTTCCCTGCATTTTTTCTTCCCTTTTCTTTTCCCCCTCAGATGTTGTTAATCTCTGTGGGCAAATTTATTGGAGCATGATATGAGATGCTAACAGTGCCTGTTGCAGATAAAATGGTAGAATTAATTAGAGCTTCTTTATTTTAGGAGATAATCTAGTTTTAAAAAAAGATTTGTGTATTGGGGATAATAGTGAAAAAAAATTAATACTTCTTGTCATCTGGAGACAATTTTAACCTGAATCATCAATATTTAGGGTCAGACTGCCTCAAACTGTTTACAAGTGCACAGCATACAGGAGACCACAATTAGCCTTTCCTTTATCTTCCTTGCAAAAGTCAGAGTATCATAGTCTCCAAAGGTGCCTATGCTACAAGGCAGGCCATGCATTGGGAGTATGCCCAAAAAGCCCCATCCCTGGATTCTGCAGCTTGCATGTACAGTTGACACTGCAGAAAGATCACATTCTAATTTGATCTGACATATATTCTCTCTGTATGGTTGGGCTGGAAATTTTACCTATCTTGTGGCAATGTGAGCAGTGCCATCCCACAGGGCTCTTCTCAGCACTAGCTAGACCCAATCTGTGTATTGCTGAACACTAAAAAGCACAAACTGGTATAAGGCATTTGGACTTTTTCTGATAACAGCAGCTGATAAAAAAACTGTACTGAATGCTAAAATACAATAATATCTGCTTTACAGGCCTACAATACAATGCTAAGTACAGTAGTCCTGTGTTTGGGGATTGCTTGTAACATACATCATCCATCTGAAGTTGAGCAATTGCCCTTGTCTTCTGCTGTCAGACAAAGATAGAAAAATTCCTGGAAGTTTGGTGTTCCTGTCATGACAGTTTGCTGGAAGCTCTTTACTGGGCAGAGAATTTACCAAGCCAGCCTGAACTTCAGGACACTCGACAAAGTATTTTGTATCTAAGCCCCCCTAGAGAAAAGAGAAAAACTGATATTGGCTCACCTTGAGATCAAGTGTCTGACAACTGAGGAACTGGTGGACACAGGTTCTTGGAGATTTGGGTGATGTAACCCCTAATGTTTTTCCCGGATAATGTATCTATTAGACCTTCCATTGGGATGGCCATCATGAAAATCTCTGCAATTCAGTGTCTGATAAGGGGGAGAAAGGCAGAAGGGTTGGTTGGATTTAGCCATGAGGAAACTGAGTGTTTTAAGAAATAGAAAAAAAATTGCACAGTTTGGAAACTACAAGGCTGCTGCTAGATGAACTTAATTTCACAAGCAATATGTGAAAGAAATGAAGGTGATGGCAGCAATCAGCAAAAAGTCAGCATAGAATCCAGAGGAGCAAATAGGATAGGAACCAATTAGTTGGCTGAAAAATCAGGAGATTAATCTGAGTAAATAGTCAGACAGTTCCCCTGGGTCATTATAACATTTAACAACAGTACCAAGACTTCACTGATGATGAAGAGCAAAGAGCAGAAAGAGTTACTCACTGGCCTAGTCCTGAACAACAGGCTACCAGTGATGATAAAATCTGAAATTTTGTCCATCATAGAAAATAGAACAGTGAAAGATACGGAACAGCCTAGTAAAAAGAGGAATGGACTAAGGATCAGAGCTGTTATTTCTGTCAAAGGTCTGCATGGTGACAACAGAGAAGTCTCATGCTCTGCCCCAGTTTCCCCACAAGCAAAGAAGGCAGGAGCCTTGCACTTTGAATCACAAGAATAGCCCCCACCAACATAATTCAAAAAGTGAAAAACTCTCTGAACAAAAATACCAAAAATTTTAATAAACTTCTTGCAAACAAGAATGAGTTTGCAAACTCTTATTTCTAGAACTTATTCTATTACGGGAGAAAAAAAATTGAAAAAGCACAAACATATATGTGAATTAGGTTCTTTGGGGGCAGATGCAGACAATTTACAATGACTTGGGCCTTTCCACTTGCTATTTAATCTCCAGGAAAGGGTGTTCTGTAGAGGAGCCCCCATGCAGACAAACAGCCAAATTCCAGGAACAGGTTTTAAAGCTGTCTAGAACATGCAGTTGACTACTCACACTATTTCCCAGTATATCTAGTATGGAGGTGTGCAAGAAGACATCTCAAAGTAGGTGGAGGTTTTTCTAGAAAACACTTCCCTCTGGCAATTGCTGACAGAGGAACAGCCTGTGACTCTGTTGCCAGGTGGAGGAAATGATAGCAACCCCTGTGGCTATTGTTTGCTGCCATTAACATCATGGGCGATAGGTGGAAAGATAATGGAAAGGCAATGCCATCTCTCTGCCTTGCCTCCAACTGCTTAGCCTGAATACCCAGCCTGATGTTTATATAGTGTTCTCAACCTGTAATCTGCTAAATCCTGCGATTAAATAATTTTGCTCAAGGTTATAACTGGTTTTAAGTTGCACAGTTTAACACCAAGCATTACAATTGACAAATGCCATTCCCTATTGAGTAAGCAACTGAACTTAAGCCTGGGGGCTGAGAGCTGGAAGAGCAGCCAACAGCTGGGAAGGGAAGTAACTCCAAAAGAAGGAGAGTATTTTATTAGCATCTGGGGAAGAGGAGAAAAGGGAAAGGGGGCAGTGTAGAGCCTAAAACATTTTTTTTAACATGGGCTATGCTGTTGTGCTTGGTGTGTGGGCACACCCTCCTAGAGAAATAGCTTCCAGCATGGAGTGCAAGTCTTGCATCCCAGGTGGAAAAAGGAGAATTCTGTGCTATTTCTTGTGAACTGCGTAGTGGTTCCTGAGAGCAGAGGGGCAGGAGAGAATGCTGTGGAAATATTTCCCCTGTGGTAGAAGATGGCAATAGTGTTCAGCACCATATCTGGTTTTTCTATGAGCTGAAATGGCACCAGCTGTGCAAAGCGTCTATGAACTTGGATCAAAGGAAGACAGGTTTGAAGAACTAATCCCTTGGGCTCTGGAGGACCCAGACCTCAAAAGACTGTTGCATGCTGGCATAAACTACCTGTAGACCTAGTCTTCACTGAGGACTGTGAAATATGACTATTTATACATTACTACATTAATGTGATGATGTGTTTACCTATGCAGCTGGCTTTTCTCTTTCCCTCTGTAATGAAGAATTGTTACACTTGGAAATGGGGAAAATTAGCTCATGACGTACTGAAGATTTTTTCCCAGATTTCAGGCTTGAAGGTGTTGACTTATTAGCGGCCCTTGATAAATTTTAACTGGTCCCTGTGATTGCCAAGCAAGTGCTGACACAAGTTAGACTAAGAATAATTTAATGCAAGGTTAGACCAGATGATCTCTAGAGATATCTTCCAATCTAGATTTTTTTATGATGGTGTAAATGGATGATTACTTTTTAATAGCTGCTTGACTTAGAGGCAGAGCTATGTGAATAACTGATCTTTTGGCTAGCTGGATGAACAGAAGGTCGAGAAGGGAGACACAGTGTTGGGAAACAAAATTTTCCAACTCTCGGAAAGCTTTTCTCTCCCATTACAGAAACACTTAGCATTGTCTCAAGGCATTGCATTCCAGGCAAAATGGAACAATTTCTACTCCTTTCACAAAGACTACATTCAGCTAGGGTTTTTTTGAACAAAATGCTACTTAGGATGAAAAATCAAAATGTTTAAAAACGCATTTCAAGCTTTTAAAAAAATATGTTGTTTTCTTGGGGGAACTATTCATGAATTTCTGAAGAGGCGACTGAAAGCATGGATAGTCTGCAGCGAGCCCGACTTCATTTTTTGCCAGATAGACTATTTCATTAAAAAACAATCAATCCCTTTGTCTGCTTAATCACTGTTCTGACAGTCTGCAAAGGAAAGACGAAGAATTCCTGCTCCATGTGGCACTGCACAGAGTCACATGAAGGCTAAACGGAAAGCCAAACCTAATTTTGCAAGAAGCCATTAGGAGCCGTGGGCTCTCCAGTCTCACAAGGATAAAATCTTAACACAACAAGATCCAATGTTTAAAAAACGACTGCCTGAAGGTCTGCTCATCAGCCTGCACTTACCCATTTAAATACCTGGGTTCACGGTGTGCAAGGGTACTTAGCAAGCCGCAGCTCCACTTGTGAGATTCTGGCTGATCAGGACTGTTCAAAGCCACACCAGTTAATTTGGTACCTTTTTCCTCACTGGATTACTAAGATAACCATTTTCCCTAACATCAAGGATTAATAATAATTGAACATGGAGCAATTAAATAATAGATTAAAAGAGATCAAACCTCTGCAAAAGGAGAACTGACATCAAGTGGCGCTCCTTATAGTTCGGATAAACCAAAATAATAAACAGAAATCGTTTCCCAAGGCAGCAATTCTTTTAGGTGCTGCCTCAAAACTGAGCTGAAAAGCCAGGATCAGTCCCCTAGACAAGCTGAGCAAACAGGACTCAGCTCCAAGCATCTGAGCAACACTGGCTGAAAAAAAAATAATGAAAGATGAAGCAGAGGCAAGAAGTCGATTGACTAAGGGCATATGGGAGACCTAAGGACAACAATCAATCATGGATCTGTAGGCTGTTTCAAACTATTCAATGCAAGGGAGCCAGTGAGGGAGCAGCATCTCTGTGCTCAGACTGGCTGCAGCACCTCCAAAACCCAGCCTAATCCAAATTAGAGGGAAGCACTGCCATGAACACTGATGCCCCACACTCCCTCCCACTGGCAGACAGCCCACAAAATCTGCACCCCATCACAGGGAGTCACTTGAGCATGGAGACAAAGCCCGGGTCTCTAAATATTTGGACAGCCCATGTTTTTTGGCAGCATGTTGGATTTCCTACCCAGGGGGTTTGCTGGGTGCCTGCTTGAACATGCCGGGATGGCAACACCCAGCAAAGGCCGCGGAGCGTGCAGGTTGAATGGGGAACAACCACAACCACTGTTGCTGCATTTGAGGCTAATCAGGTTTGATGTCTCACCTCTTGGTTCAGCATGGGCTTGCAGCCCGAGTTTTTGTTGGTGAGCTGCAAGGGTGCTATCTGGCTTGTCATGTCTAATAACTTTCTCTTCTGAAGGCTGACATGCTGAAAGATCTGTGCTGCTGATGTTAAAAGCTGGATTTTCAATGCCTTCTGTTGCTGCTCTCTCTTCTTTTACTATAGAAAACAAGGAGGTCAGAAGAGCACATTATAGCAAAGTGTATTTCAATGACAAGCAGAAAATTCCTTCTAGTAATTCCTTTGCTGAAAGACTCAAGTGTATCGTCCTCAAATGTCGCCAAAACAGAATTAGGTTAAAATTAACTCTAAAAAAAAAAAAAAAAAAGAATAAATGATTAAAATAATTACAAATTGCACCCTGACAAGCAAGAGCAAAATTTCGCCCACAGCCATTTGTCTGTAATTAGTTAATTAATCCTTACACAAATTATGAGCAATAACTCATCAAGCAAGGCTCACCCATCAGAAATTCAGCCGACTTGGATTTCTTCTGCTTAGTTTGCTTCAGAGCCTTCTGCTGGAACTTCTGGAGGGAAATTGTTAAATGAATAAATTAGCTAAAGAACGAAGATCATCCTTTATGATCCACAACTAACACAGTATTTTAAATATGGGATGGCATTGAAATGTCATTTAATTTAAATCTCTGCTAAAGGGGTCAAACACTAATTGAACAACAGAAGTGGAAGAATTAAATAAAATAGAAGAAAAGTTGAAACAAATGCCAAATGAAGGTCACATTAAAATACTTTGTTTTTCCCCAATTTTAATTAATGCAAAGAAACCTCAACAAATGAAGAACATTATAAGACTTGTCTCTCAGTATGCATTCAACAGCAACTGCTTTATTTCATTTGCAGAACGGCAGTGCTTCATTTAGAAAAGTTTGGTTACGTAGCATATTTATAGACAGACTTCCCTGACGTCCCCCATCCTCCTGTTTTCTAAGTCTACTTACATAACCAGTGTATCTGTTCATCACAGAGGAGCTAAAAATGAATGAGCTCTACCCTTTCATACAACGCAATAGAATCACAAGAGAACTAAAACAATTTTAAATGAAGTGTCACAAAAGAGAGATCACAGTCCAGGGGAGAGAGGAAGCAGGACTCATTACAGCAACAAAAAGTTCATTTAATATTAGAGAGATGCCAACAAGGGTTATGGTGAAACCAAACAGCAGGAGATCTTGCAGAACCTTAACACTGACAAGTTTCACAGTAATTCCCATGGGCAAGAAAGGCTCAAAAATTATATGGTCACATTGAACTAAGGAAGGCCCAAGTGCTGAACACCATCTTTGTGTAATTCCTAGAGCCACATTGGGCAAGAGTCACACGTGGTCTGGTATGTGGCTACAGACCCTATTTCAGATGTTGACAGTCAAAACAGGCAAAGATTACCTAAAATAAAGCACATCTGGGAATATTAATCAAAGCCAAAACCAAAGTAAGAAAATAGTTCAGACCCATTTATTTTAGAGAGTCACATGGCAGCTTCCAAAAACAGCATTATTTTTTCAAGCCAGTTGCTTAATTGTCCAGTGATAAAGACCACTCCTGGCAACATAGCTCCTGGAAACTGTCAATACAAAAGGATTAATTACAAGAATCATTGAAAAATTGCAGTTTTTACAGCATCCATCTTTCCCATTTGATTGTGGGTGTCAATTTCCAGTAAAAAAACAGCACTTGCAGCAGACACAATCAATAAACCTGTCAAAAACAACTGAACCATACCACTGACAGGTTACTACAGATATTAATATCTTCATATTTATACATGTATATATTCACAGGCATATATGGTTTTCTAGAAACAGTGGACATCCTCTAAATTAAGGCTAATACCCTACTAAAAAGCAAATATGTAAATATTACCAGACACATTATGAAAGCTGCAATAAACAATGAGAGAAAAAATTCCTGCAAGCCACATGCAACACCACTGAAGTTAATGATAATTGTGATAGGAGTTCAGTAGATTCAGAAATTCACCATACTGCTTCTGATTTTTCAAAAATACAGATCCATTCCATTAGTATCTTCAGAATTATGTCTGCTTTGCAATATTAACAAATTGCTGCATTCCTACATGCCATAAAATTTTAATTGAACCGCTTTTAAAGATTCCAGAGTATTTGTAACACTGCTGTGTGATAATTATTCTTACTATGCTGTGTATAATCACGATACAAAACCTTCAAGTTAGCAGCTAAAGAAAACACCATCAAGCCAAAAATTCTGGGGCAAATTTTCAAGTGGTATAAATCAATATACATCTGTAACTTTGATGGGATTAAGATGATCTGCATTAGATTCTGTGTATTCCTTCTGCATGTCAGATTTCCCTAGCAAAATTAGGTGCTTACTATATTGGCCATAGTCAACTTTCAACTGTTATAGTCTAGAAAATGCACAAGCTCCTTTCCCAGCTCAAAGAAAAAAGGCATTCCTCCTTCCCTATACATAATAAATATGTGTACTGCAGTGGGTTCTGAAATGGATTTGGGTATGTGGGTGTTTTGGGGTTTTGATTGTTTGGAATTTTGGAGAGTTTTTTGTCTTGCTTTGGGGAAGGTGTTGAGGTGTTGGATCTTGGAGGGGTCTAGTTTTTTTTTAGAATTCAATACAATTAACACCAAATTTTGTGGTTTTTAGTGACACAAATGACTAAATGATTTGGTACTTCAGTCAAATGCCAGCTAGAATTTCCAGGTAATTGATGGAACAAGCTTGTGATCCCTATGCACTGCAAAGAGATGATTTCCTTGTCCCTTAATGCAATCAGGTTTTGAAAATATGTTCTTCATGCTTTTTAGAATGAAAGCAATGCTTGATTTCCAACAGCAGAGCTGAATTCTTCCAGTGCTGCTTCTCAACATAGCTGAATAACAGCGTATTTCAGTGGTGGCCTTTGTGTAATCAACACATGTTCTTGTCACTTCGTGCTTGAGAGGAAATTAGAAGACATTTTCCTTTCATACCTATTTCGAGCCAATTTCCTCATCCTTCTCTCTTCTACACATGAGCAATTTTAAGTTGTGTAAATAAGACTATTTCCCCTGCTTTTTATTTTAGTTTTCCTTTCCCAACCCCCCTACCCTTATAGTACTTTGCCTTCTCATCAGAGAATAGGCAGGAAATTATCCAGTTGCATTTTACATTCATTTTATCATTAGTCACTACTACTTAATGTATGTATTTATGCAAATTTATGTCTAAAGCAAATGTTCTTTAATCAGTTTGCACATACCTGAAAAACTTAGGTTTTCAATAGCAAATTAAATAAATGCTTTCAGTGACCATTTGGATTGTTTGCAGGCAAAGTCCAGTTGTGTGAGCATACCAAGACAAATGCACATGAACACACATCCTTACAAAAAGCCTCCACTCCGATTACAGAACATTATGCCAAAATAAACATGAAAAACCATTAAAAAAAATAAAAAAAGTTGCACAACCTGAAGCCAGAGCCTCAAGTGATGCAAAGGCTGTGCTGGTTTACACCTGCGGTGACAGGAGTACAACTTTCATTCACAAACGAAATGCATCAGATCTGTCCATCCACAACCAGCACAGAGAAAGGGGATGTCCCTTGCCTGCAAAGTCAAGTTTAAAGGGTGATCTTGCTGCTGGTAGCTATTCATCCTACCTCAAATCTCCATGGCTGTTGCTGAAAAACAAGAAGTCCTGCCTTTGAATTTTTTTTTAATTTTTTTTTATTTCTTTACCTTGAGTGTGCTGCACTACAGCAAAGACAAGGGGAGACAAAAGTGTTTGAGCACAGTGCAGACTAATCACCATGTCACTCAAAAAGGGATCTAAACATTTAAAAGCTTTTTTGCATGCCGTCGTCATTAAAACGCACCGCCTGCTTTCTGATACTGACGGAAACAAAGGAAAACCGGGAGTACCAGGACCTGCAGCACTCACATCTCTGGGAAAGCAGCGAGCACCACAACAGCAGCAGCAGCAGCAGCAATGGCGAGGGAAAAAACCCTCATTTATAACCAGTGACAACTAAAACCTATGAAGTTTTTAAAAGAATGTGATTGTTGTCAAAAGGAATTGGGTACAACAATGCTGCGTTCAGCTCTGGTTCCACTCAAAGCCGTGGCTGAGGGGCTCTGGGAAAGCTGCTGGAAGGCTGGTGGGCACAGACCAGCAAGAAAGTGAATTTTGCATACTGTACGGATCATCGCTCAGTTCAGGGCAGTCATATTGAATCTGTGATCAACCAATTGTGCTTCATGAAACCGTCAGCCCTCATTTATGTCTAGCTGTTTTCTTCTGTCCTGCTGTAAACAAGCTCTGCTCTGAGCTGTCTCCCTACCCTTATCTGCTTACGAAGATCACACAGACAGACCTCATCAGCAGCCTTAGAGTTAAAGTTAAAGTTACTGCTTCCAGACAGCAGTCCCCATGCAAGCTGGAAGTCAAAAAGAAGAGCAACTTTGGAATGACAGAGTTTTAGTTCCTTTTAGGAAATGCATACCTTAGATTCATACACATACTGGCATGTTATGTCTCTTTCATGAAATTAAATTAGGTGTTCCTAATATGAACAACTGTTTCTAACATCAGCAAACTAGCTCAGCAGATTCATCCATGGTTTTGTTTGTGGGTTGGTTGTCTTGTTGTTGGTTGTTGGGGTTTTTTGGTTTTGTTTTTTTTTTCCTTTGGGGCCTTGTTTGAATACAACCAAAAGAGAAGTAGCTAGAAATATTGTGAATCTGGTAGGGCTCCGAGAACCTAATAATCCCTGAAATGCTCTAAGGAGTGTAAGGATGGTAAACAAGAACAGGTATGTTGGCTTCTGTTCTCATTCACTTCAGTGAGAGCATTAGCCTTTCAACAGAAAGCAGAGCAGTTTTCAAAGAATGATCCTCTTGCATAAAAAGGGATGGAGCTTCACTAAGCGCTTATTCCTCTGTGAACACACACACACACACACAAATGCATTAGTTGGTGTTTACAGCATTTAATTCTTGCAACCAGCTGCTAAGTCCCTGGTAAGGCTTTCCATTATGCAGCTGGAGCTGGAACCTTTTCCTTTCTCCCAGCCTATTACTTTATCTATTTAAGGGATGGCAGCCAAAGAGAAACAGCTTGGTATTTGCACCTGTCTGCTTTAAGCACTCCATGTTAGATTTTGCAGAGAACAAACTCTTCATTGCTAAAGCGAATGACACTTAGAAGGGTCAAAGATGTTTTTTAGATGACTCTGCAACGATCAAAAATAAATAAAATTAAATAAATAAGTAACCCCACTCTTTGTTTATTCTAGCTAGACAATGAGGCCAAAGGAAAAGGCTTGTCGTAAAAGAGCAGCTCAGTGTGTAGGTGGAAGATGTAACCCTGTGTGTCTAGTCTAATAGAACACCAGGCACAGCTAGGCATGAGTGAACCTGCACGCTGCCCACGCAGGAGCACGTGGGAGAGCTTTTGCCTCTTCCCCTATAAAATGCAGAAATGCTTCAGAAAGCAAACATGTGCTGAGAATCCCTTCTGAATTTCCACATACCAGACTGCCTTTTGAGGGCCCACAGAAAGCTTGGCTACCTAGACGCTCAGACCCATGAGAAAACTGCTTTTATACGATTAAAAAGAAACCTACGCTCCGCTCCATTCACGTGTATGCTCAGAGGTGTGCAAGCGTGGCCATACAGAGCCCCACTAGGTGGAGAGTAAATCAGTGAGGGTGCACATCAAGCGAGTAACCTGCATGTGATCTTTCAGCCCTACACAAACTGTCTTAGCGTGCTTGCTTCTTGCTAGAAAACAAACGCGGTGCTCTCAGTCAACTTTCATTTACAATTGCACTGAAAGAAACAACAATCTCACTGGTGTATTAGTTCAGTTACTAAGAAGTAGTCTTTTTATTGCTTGCTCTTAAAATAGAAAAGCCCTCAAAAAACTCAAGCTACAGAGCTGATGACAGGAACAAAAATGCCAGGGGAAGAAAAAAAAAACTAGAAGGGAAATAAAACAAAGTAAAACATACAATTTATTAAACAAAACCTTGGTGCTGCATTTTGATTTCATAAATTGTCGCCATTTGTACTTCCTGCTTAAACAATAACTAACATGATGATGGGTTAAATGAAGTTGAGATTGTCACAAACATGGCCTCACTAGTAATTAATGTAGTTTAATATGGTTGTTGGCACACATCTCACATGACAGATAATGTTCCAACATGTCACTGATAGGACCTTTCAGCACAGCTTTAGGAGATCTACCAGGCATTGCCGAGGTTGGTTGGGTCAAAGGGTTGAACCATGTGTAATTCAGAACAGAAGAGGTCCCACGGTCACTCCACAAAAACAATTACACTACTTATTTCACTCCATCCCTTGCCCGAAATTCACAAGCCTCACAGTTTCAGCGCAGTCAATCTCACTCTGCCCTGGGGCTATGAGCCACATGAAAATATGTGGTGCTGTGTTTATAAATCTAATCAAAAATAGAAACAGTAGACAAGCACAATGAGGTCCTACTATGGATCATGGGAATTCTCGAAATTCTGAAGGCACTTTTGTTTAACTTCTGTGGGCCTTCTCCTACCATTACATTGTCTGGTACTCTCGTTAATCATCTCCTTGACTTGTCAATGCTATAAAGGAGCCTATGCATCTGCTGACTTCCCTCCCATCACACTACAAATAATATTATGAAATAGCAATGCTAGGAACAGAGCCTTTCGAACTTTTCTCTTTGGAAAGCAAGGCTTTTTCTTCACTTACCTCCTTCTCCATGCCAGCCTGCCCTTTCTCAGACCTGCAGCAAAAAATACTTCCTCCTGCAACAAAGGAAAGGCAGTATATCTGAATTTTCAGTCTGCAGTTCTTAATACCTCTAGGTTTAACATCCAGACTTGCAGAGTACCAGCCCACAAACCTGCTGGGATTGAGGTGGGGGGGGAGAGGGACGGGTGGTCCTGGTGCCATCCCCTCTCTGATCTTGTCAAAGAGCAAAGAGATGATACAGTGCTGCTCCTTCATTTCTTTTTGAAAACAAATTTGCATCAGATCATTAAAAAAAACCTGCTAACAAACAAACAAAAACCTATAATTTAAGATCAGATGAAGCAATGCCAACAAAAACATAGTTTTAAGTGGAAGCAGGCCAGAGGTAGGTAATTTCTACCACCAGAGAGTAACTAGTAACATGACACAGAGTTTGCTGTAGAATATACCTTACCTGAAGACTACAGTACCAAAGCTGTCAAACACAGGAACACTTCTGTAATCTGGCATTTACACAGGTCCCACTTGTGCCTCTTTTCCTATGCTGGGAGTTCCATTGAAAGGATTAAAATTTTCCTCTACTTTGAGGTTATAATTAAACAAGCCTACAATAACTTCACAATTTATATATCACATCAGCAAAAATGCCTCAATTTTATACCAGCTACTTTTGTCTCTATATGGGAATAAAATTTATTAATTCAAAATGGACAGACAGGTTGCCCCTGTGCCCACTGAAACCAAGGGCAACACTCAGTCTGACTCCACAGTTGCAGGACCTGACCCACAATGAATAACAAGCTTCTTCCTTGGCCAGATTTTCCCTTGAGCATTTACACAAACACACTTTCAGGTTATTTTGCTGAGCCTGAAAACAAAACAAGTCTTTGAACAATTAAAAATATCCCATCAGAGTGCCTCAGAAGCCTTGGGTGACCTTCTGGGTCAGAAGATGCCCTGTACAAAGTACATGTTTGGCCCCACTTGAGGAAACTCTCTCTCCTGAGGGCACCAGGCAAAGAAGTGCCTAATTCTGAGTATGTGCTTAGATTTCATTGAAATCAATACAATGGACAGTGGACGGGGCCACAAATGCTCCACGGAAAAAAGCTGCATTGTCACTCCAGTTTCTCACTAATGAATTAAGGGCTGAGCTTTTGCCCAGGCTTTGCTGATGCTGAGAGCCTGCTGACCTTTGCCATCACTCCTTGATTTCAGTGTCCTTCTTAGGGTGCCAAGGCCATCGAAGCGGTGCTGGGGGCTGTGAATCCAGCAGCTCCTGCTCCTCCTAGAGCCAGCCCTGCCCCAACAGCCCCTGCACCATAGCCTACAGCTGTTGCAAAGCTCTCTGCTCCAGGGCACTATGAAACATTGAAAATAAAGTCCTAGCAAGACCCTGAAGGTAGGGTCAAGTCACACATCTGGTCATTGTATGTCTCAGAAAACAGCTCCAGTCCAAATTCCAAAATCTGGGACGGGTTTTTAGAACAACGCAGTATGTGCATTTCTTTTCCAGCTACTGGAACTGTACATCCACTGAATGCAACAGGTAACTTGTTTCAAGCACAATGGCATGGCATAGGGCTTGTTACAACTCAAAGGGGGACAGCAGAAAAGAACCACCTGTATGAACCAAAAGCAACAAAAACTTGAAAGGGCTCCTTTCCTCTTCGAAGTAGAATGGTGAGAAGCTGTCAGCAGAAGAGAACTGATTAAGATATAAACTGTGAATGCAACATTTTCATCCATGGTCAACATCTGTGTGTTGTAGAAGAGACAAAGATGCAGCAACAGGGACTTGTGAAGACACAGCAGTCCAGGAATCCAAACATTAATGGGAAGACTTGCAGTTTCATCTTTAAAAATGCGATTGATGAAATAAGGACAGCAAAGGCAAAGATAGATAAACAATGAGCTCAGAAGAGACATTAATAACATTGGAGTCTAAACACTGATTTTCTTAGAGTTCGAGAACTTCCTATTATTTGGGTTTTCCAAGAAATTTTGTTTGTTTGTTTGCTTTGGTGGGGGACATTTATTGTTGGTGGTTTGTTTTATTTTTTTTTAATGAAGGTGTTAGACATTGCTTTTCCTTTTATTTTTATAATACCAAACACACTACACATTCAACACTGCATCAACTGATGCTGTGGCCTTAGTTAACCTCACCAGCCTATTTTCTTTAGCTGGACAACAGCTGAATCATTAGCATTAAACTAGCTTGCAGTCCTGAAAGAGTACAGCAAAAACAGAGTACATGATCATCTCAGCAATCAAAACACAAAAAGTATCTGAGATCCCACCAGGTATTTTATTTCATACCTGGCTGATGTATTTTGCATTAATTAGGGATGGACTTCAGTTATTTTTAAGTCCCTTTGTAGTAAAATGGTAAAGCAAAACAACTACTTAGAAGTTCTTAAACTGGATAGTCCATCTTGTTTTCTAATTTTTCACTCAATTATGCTTTTTTTTTTCCCACAAGAGGAAAATCTAAGGATGCCAGGTTAAATATGCAAGATGTATTAATGAATTTCTGTAGTAAAAGTAATGTATTTTTTAATACAAAAATGGAGGAATTAGAGAGATGCACAAAGCCACTCATTTAGCACCACAACCCTATTAACAGGCTCTCATCACCAGCTACAGCTCTGGGAGAGATCAAAACAACACACTTTTCCACTGGAGCATGCTCAGGTATGTATTTCTCACAATAGTTGATATTTTATGCTGTATCAGCCACTAGAAATCACTTGGACCAGTGTACAAGGGTCTTACAAATGCAGCCATAAAATGTACGGTTTTCGCCACACTGCTGCGTGGAGGGAAAGAACCTTCTTGTTGGTAGCTGTGCACCCAGAATCTCCCCAAGGTGCGCCCCAATGACCAGGCACATCATCAAGGAGAGCAATGCCCAGCACAGCTGAGGTGTTGGAGGAGAAGCAGCGGGTTCATAGCAGGAGCAGCAAAGCAACAGTTTGTCATGGCGGGGGCTGCCCTCGCTCCTTCCTCACCTTCACCTGGGGCACCATTTATCACATGCTAAGAAGCAGTGCTGTGGGATCCCTGTGCTACAATATCGGCAGAAACCACTGAGTAAATGATAACCCTAACAACCCCGCCTGTAATTCCCTTTGGACTCTCTCATAAGTACCAGGCAGCCAGCCTTGGTCTTTAAGAAATATTTCTTCAGGGGAAAATTGCACCTCCAGTGAAGAGAATCCATCTGTCACTTAAATTCAGCAGGACTGACCTTTGAAGCCAAAAGCACTGTGCTTATCCTCCCTTAATCATCAATTTTGGGAGCAGGTCCTTCAAAGTAATTTCAGATCCATGCTATATTTTTTTTAATTTTTCTTTTTTTAAAAAAAATTCATAAAGAAAGGAGCTTACTGCAATATGTCTTTATAAAGATTATTAACAGACTCAAAATTAGGCTCACATTCGATTCATTCACTTGATAGGTTGTGATGTTCCTAGCCTTTTTCTGTGTGCCTGAAAAGATGGATAGATTCATGATTTTTCTAATGATAAACCCCAGTAGGCAGCTAAGCACCATTCAGCTGCTCACTCACTCTCAGTGGAATAGGGGTGAGAATCAAAAGGATTAAAGTACAAAAACTCATAGGTTTACATGCAGACAGTTTAGAACTATAGACTGATTTGGGTTGGAAGGGACCTTAAAGATCAGCCAGTTCCAATCCCCCTACCATGGGCAGGGACACCTGTCACTAGACCAGGTTGCTCAAAGCCCCATCCAGCTTGGCCTTGAACACTGCCAGGGATGAGATATCCACATCTTCTCTGGGCAACTCATCACCCTCCAGTAAAGAATTTCTCCCTGATATCCAGTCTAAACCTAATCTCTTTTTATTTGAAGCCATTACCTTTTATCCTGTCACTATGCACTCTTGTAAAAAGTCTTTCTCCATCACTCTTGTAGGCTACATTCAGGTACTGAAAGGTCATGATTTGAATACCCTAAAGCCTTTTCTTTTCCAGGCTGAACAATCCCAGTTGCCTTAGCCTTTCCTCATAGGAAAGGTGCTCCATCCCTCTGATCATCTTGGTTGCCCTGCTCTGTATTTGCTCTGACAGGTCCATCTCCTTCTTCCTGTGCTCAGGGCTCCAGAGCTGGATGCAGCACTCCAGGTGGGATCTCACCAGAGCAGAATAAAGGGGTAGAATCACTTCCCTTGCTCTGCTGGCCATGCTGCTTTTGATGCAGCCCAGGATATGGCTGGCCTTCTGAGCTGCCAGAGTTTATTTCTTTAAATGAGGGGGAAAAAAGAAAAGGGAGTAGGGAGGGAATCACAAGTAAACAGTGATGCAAAAGAAAACAATTGCTCACCACCATCCGACTGATGTCCAGCCAGTCCCCAAACACCTTTCACCCACTCCCCTCACACTCTGTTTTATTGCTGGACATGACATCATATGTTATGGAATAACTCTTTGGTCAAATGGGGTCAGCTGTCCCAACTTCTTCCCCTCCCAACCTCTTGCATAGCCCCAGCCCACTCACTGATGGGGTGGTATGAGAAACAGAAAAGGTTTTGACACTCTGTAAACACTGTTCACCCATAGGTAAAACATCCCCATGTCATCAACACTGCTATAACAAACCCAAAACACAGCCCCACAGAAGCTATTATGACAATATTTTATCTCAGCCCAAACCAGCAACTCCTGTGGAAGCTGGAAATACCAAAATGTTAGGTTTTGTGCCACCATTCCAATATTCCCATTTCCCACCAAATGGAAAGCACCACACATGAAGGTTGACCACACCGCTTCAGAGCCTGGCTTAGGGATGACCATCTCCTGATGAAGTCCCAGGGCTCATGTTTAAGTGTACTGAAATTTTTAGTGATCTTCACCTGACAGTAGCTATTGAGGGAGGAATAAAACCTGCCCCAGCCTGGACAAAAGGCTTTCCAGAATGGGATGAAAAGCTCCCAGTCTTTCTTTCCAGGCTTTTTTTTTTTATTTTTTTGCAGAGCTGAGGACTGCAGGACTTGGAGACAACTCAGATTAAGATGGTAGCAGGCAGCAGGATTGAGAGACCAAGCATAGTAAAAAAATCATGCTCCTCATGGTCTTGGTCAAGCCAAAAATTCTTTTTCCTCCAGTTTTCCACTTGTAAAACAGGTGGTCCTTGTTAACTTTGTGATTCTACCAGCCACAGTGAATTTCTGCATAGCACTCTGGATGCAACATCATGGCATCAGGAACTTCAGCACTGCCACTGTCCTTAATTTTCCCTTTCCACCCACATCCCTAGCTTAACTAGCAAAAAGAAAAAGAGATTCTTTTATTTTCATTACAGAAAGTTTTGTGACTTGTAATTCTTAAATTACGTGGCCTTCACATTACAGAAGAATGTTAGTTAGAAGTACTGAGCTGCACATGAAATCCTGAAAAAAAAAATATATGCTTTAGAGGAAAAAAAACAGTGAATGATTTTGCTTGTGCAGAAACAGCATTGTAAACTCTAAGCAGACATGATACCCAAAGGTAAATAAAAGAATCTAAGTATAAAGTGCTTATTATCAGTCAACATTTGTGGCAAGAGACACAACTTTTTTAAAAAGTGTTTCAGAATTTCCTCCCTAATTTACTTTCAGGGAACAAGTAGTTCATTTTCTGACTATATTTTGTATTTACCATAGAGTTTAATACTTCCTCATGAATGTGTACTTTTCATTTTCTGGTTACCACTACAACTACAAAGAAAAGCAAACCAATCAAAAGTTATTTTTATGCACCCTGCAGTCTAGGGAATCAGCCTACAATGACTGGAGCATTGTTTTCCAAGAAAATTTCACTGTAAATAGCATGATGCGCACAATCCGTGTGGATTCACAGCGAGAGAATCTGCACAAGGAAAAATTCACTTTTGCTGTTTGTTAGTTCAAATATCAAAATTTCAAATATATATATGAAAGCGTAATGTTGAAGGGTTTTCTCTCTGAATTAAGCAAGAGGATAAGCAAGGACTCACTGGGAAATACAGGAAAATGCTTCCTGTAAAAGTTGCACTTGTTACATACATCACTTCAGATATCAATACTGTTGCTAATAGATCAGGAGAGTTTTCTTTCAGTCAAAGAGACAGAAATCATACTGTATGAGCAGTCCCAGAAGGAATACCTTTAGTTGTTCAAAACATATTTCACTTGCCTCTGGCAGGAGTTTCCGGATTAGTGTCATATATGTGTCAACATGAAACAACATAGGCTACTTGTTCATACATTCCCATTAGTCCCCCTTATATCAGCCTATATGCCAGCTGACACTGACTATACGTATATATCAATCTATTCAACCCAGTGAGCGTACTCCTCTGTCAGGCACTTGTTAATGAGACATAACCACCAAGTACGAGTGAAGGGAAACTGAGGCAATGGCATAAATTAGACAGGTAATTAGGAATGCATTTCTCATTTGCATACCACTCATTAGACATAGCAGTGTATAAAGACATATTTTAACTAATAAGTGAAGTTGCAACTTGTTTTTTAAGACCCAGTTAGCTGATAAGACCTACACAGACACAGTTCAAAGTCTGTAATGGTTTCCATTAGCTTTCCATCAATAATAGGAAACTTGTGCCTGGCATGTTTTAAACTTGGTATCTTCAGCCAGCACAGCTAGGTGTGATGTGTCTTTGTCCCAGCCAGGAAATCAGCAATGGAAATTTTGACTCCAAGATTTGAATTCTTGGACCAAATCTCCCTTTGAAATAAATACTAGTGATGTTTCATTTATCACATGTGAAAAACAGTTACCTCGGGACCTTGAACAAGAAAAGAATAGTCAAACATGACTGCTTCTGAATTCCTGAATTTTGGGATAGATGGCATGTCCAATAGGCCCAAAGCTGTTTTCTAACCAGTGGAGAAGCTGTAAAACTGCTAAGCCCTCTGCTTGACTTCCTCTGGTAGAGTAGAAGAGTCAGCAGCAATCCCATGGCATGCTCTCCTCAGTGATGCAGCAGCTTAATAAATTCCTGCTGTCTGCCCCCTTCTTCTCTCCAGCCATTCACTCCTGTCCTTGGAAAGCAGCTCACTGAACTCTCATTGCACTGTACTTACTGTAGATCTAAGCCAGGTTAAAAATATCAGTCCCCAAAACACCTCTTTTTCCGTTATTTACCTTGAACCACCACTTCACTAGTCCTGCACTTGGTTCTGCCACTACAGCCGGGGCACAAGAAACTCCATCAAGGAAAAAGATTATCCTTAATTGAGCTTTCCCATCAGAGAAAACATATACTAAAACTAGACCCCCATAATGACATTAAAGTTTACTACCAGCCCCATAAACTAAGATTCTGAAAATATTTATGTTTCCTCCCCCAGCAGAACAAAGTGAAAAACTACACTGATGGATATTGTGAATAGAATCTAATAGCATGTTGCAATAGTTACAGCTAATTAAAACAAAAGAAAAAGCCAAAACAAATAAACAAACAACAAAAAAAAAACAAACAAAGCCAAAACAAAAAGAACTTCAATGAGGTAGCATCCAGCAATGATTTGAGGATTTAGAAACAGGAAGGAGACACATTACCATGTGCAGCAATCCAGCACACACCCAGAGAGGATGCCCACACATTGTGTGTGTGTGTGTCTTCTCACCTGTCTGCTGCCTTGGAGAAGAGCGGGGCAGCCCTACTCCCTTCTCACCCATTTGGATACAACTTGATACCCCACACCTACTTCCCTAGTTTTGGATTGGTGCAGTCTGGAAGTAAAAATAGCAATGAATTTGCCTTTCCACACAGGGTCATCAAAAGGCTTAAAGATCAGTGAAGTTTTTTGAGGTTTTATTGGCATACTAACATTTTGATAACCTGTCTTGGAAGAGACAGTTTCCCTTGACAAGTGGGTAAGTTGAGCCAGAAGAAGCTGTTTTCTGAGCATTGCTTGCCATGTTAAGAGAATAAGTGAGGTTTGGATTTCTTGGATTTTGCTATCTTGGGTCATACCTAATCTGAAAATAGACTTTAATATTGTGTTTTTCACTACTTCAGAAAAGAATTTGAAGAGCAATGCTACAAAGCATGCCATTTACTCATTTAAGACACTACAGTCTATAGGTTCATTGATTACCGAGTTAGGATTTGGTTTGGACAATTAGTAGAATTTAAAAGCATCTTATATATTGAGTGGAAGACATTAAATGAGGAGGAAGTCTGTAATTTATAGGTCTCAATCCTGAAAAGCATTTATGCACACACTTTCTCCTTGCATGAATTACTTTATTGAACGCAGCAGACAAGCTTACTCCCAACTGAGAACATTTGTAGTAAGAGGATGTGTGAAAATTTCTACAGAACTGAAAAGACATGATTACATTTCATTTTCTTCCGACCCCTCATCCTTCCTTCTCTCTCCCTCCCTCAAATACCTCCCTCCCTCCCTCAAAGTTAAGGACTAAAGGAACTCATTCTAATATCTTTTCAGTGATTTCAGGTTGGTATAATTTTACTGATTTGAGAGAACTATTCCTCATTTGGTGAAGATGAAAACAGTTTCAGATACTTACTGCTGATCAGTCACACATAAGATAGCCCAAATACTAAGATCTTTTTCACTGGAAACTTCAACATGTTTATTTCATACCCTAATAAACTGAGGGTTTTCTCATGCAAATTTTAACAGAAGACAATACAGAGTTAAAAAGGGTGGCATGATATAACGTGAGATTGTATGCAGTTTATTGTCACCTAATTAATTCCTATTAATTTATTGACCAGGGGTTAACTACTTAACAGAACTCAAAAAATTTAAAGTGACAGATGAAAAATCCTTCCAAGTTGTCATTTGCTACTGCTTTTTCTTCAAGTGAAACCTGTGCTTGCCTACTACTTTTACCACTGGTTTACTACCTACCCAAAACAGGGGCCCACAGATTGCTCAGTGGAGAAGCAGTAAGTTCTAGCTATTAATGAGTAGCAACTTTTCAGACCAGACTGATTTTGTCACTGCAGACTCTCCCACAAGAGCCTACATGGTGCTGTGCAGAAGTCAAATAAGGTACGGAGCCCACTGTAATCAATGAGGAGACTACCACTGGGTCTGGAAAACTTGAGAGCATGTCCCATCCAAAATGTAGGGACAACTAGAAACCTCAGGAAATCCATAGAAGCTGGTAGAAACAGCAGAAGTGACCTTTTTGAAGTACTAATACTCACAGAGATGCATCACAGGTTGGACAGTAATTGACAAGAATTATTTATATAGCATGATATTTCCTTGTGGGTTTTTCCCATGATAGCTGAAAACTAAACTAACATTAAAACTAACATCACTGGTTTACTTCCTTCCCTTTAAATCAATTCACCTCCTAAACTGTTAAAAGCAAAAATAAATGAGAATTTGCATAAGGTCATGTTAAACTCTTGTAAAATCAATCTCTCCCTCAGACTTCAAGAGATTATTGAAAGGCCTAACACAGCCCTGATCTACAAGTGAGTGGGTGATTCCGCACAGCGCCTCACACCAGGACTTGGAAAAAACCTCCAGATCTTCCATTTTGTTCCATCTGAACCAAACCCATGTTTTTCCTCTGCACTTGACTGAAAGTATAGAAAGGCAGTAATAGTAAAATGCAGGATGTAGTGCTCAAAATGCCCCTTTCAGGCCCTGGCTCACTAATGTGGTCTTCCTAGTTAAGACTTTTCATGTTGCAAGTGGAAACTTTATGCAGCTATGGCAAATGTATGTGGCTTTTTGTCTCAGAATGGGTGGATTAATTCTCCTCCACTTTTTACTCATGAATCATAAATGGATGACATTTCAGTTTGAAGTTATCAATATTCCCATAGGTTAAGTTTAAGCCTTTAGATACTTACTTGTTACACCTCACACTTTGGTGAAGGTAATCTTTAAGGTGAAAAAGCAACTGTTCTTCCTTATGATTCGTAAAGAATGCCTAAAAAAAATCCCTTCTCTTTTTTCCTCTGTTTCCTATTTCTCCCTTTCTTCCCCCCACCTTTTTCATATCTGAATTAAGAACGTAAAATCTTGTCTTTCAAGAGATTTTGTAGTTGATTCCAGAGCAGTGAACAGCTGGACTAGGAAATATCTTCATCTGTTGAATGAGTGAAGCTGCTGGATCTCTCACATGCATCCCTGCAACTGGTTATTGGGCTACAGTTAATAAAGACCAAAGAAAACAAAACAAAGATGATCACAGGAGTTTATGTTGCAGTGAACTGTGTGGGCAAGTCACTCCTCAAGCAAAATTCAGCTGGACTCTATGAGATCCCAAAGGTCCTCTGCAATAGCACGACTGCAGGACTATGGGCTGAATTTAATGTGGAGCCCATCTTCTAAATGCCTGGCTACCCGCAATTCCTTCAGCCACTTACTTGCATCAGATAAACAGATTCTCAGTGTCACTTTATATGAATAATAAGGTGTTGTAATTTAATCCCAGCCAGCAACCAAGTCTCACACAGCCGCTCACTCACTCCACCACCAGTAGGATCAGGGAAAGAATTGGAAGGATAAAAGGTAGAAAACCCATGGGTTGATATAAAGACAACTTGTTAGGGAAAGAAAAAGTAGCTCACACCAGCAAAGCAAAACCAGGAATTAATTAACTTCTTCCCATTGGCAGGCAGGTGTTCAGCGCCCTCCAGGAGAGAAGGGCCCCTCACAGGTAATGGTTACTTGGGAAGACAAACACCACCACTCCAAACATCCCCCCACCCCCTTTCTCCTTCTTCTCCCCAACTTTACATGCTGAGCATGATGCCATATGGTCTGGAATATCCCCTTGGTCACTTGGGGTCAGCTATCCTGGCTGTGTCTCCTCCCAGCTTCCTATTCATCCCCAGTATCCTCAATAGTGTGGCAGTACAAGCAGAAAAGGCATTGGCTCTGTGCAAGCTTGGCTGAGCAATAAGAAAAATATCTCTATATTATCAACCCTGTGTTCAGCGCAAACTGAAGACAGCCCTATACCAGCCTCTGTGAAGAAAATTAACTTACCTCAAACCAAAATCAGCACATAAAGAAAACTGGACATTAAAGCTTGCCTCTAACCTCGAGGGCTTCTTTCTTTCCCTGGTACTAAACTATGACAACTTATCTGATAGAACAATAAATATCATATTAGCACTTGCACTCAGTAGCATACTATAAGCCTCTTAGCACTTTATTTTGCTCTAAAAATACTGTTTCATGCCAATAAAATAGACTTATTTATGGTATTTGGCTAGAGATTCTTAAGTCCATACTTTTGCATGAAAGGAAAATATTTCCTTTTGCATGCAAATAAAGTATTTAAGGTAATGGCTTTATGAAGCAAAGAATGACACTTACTGTATTGACTCCTTTTTTCCGTCAAATATTTATGACAACAATAATACAGAAAAGCAACAGGACAGATTAGAACCAGGAGTCTTCCTGGTCATCCCATCAGCAAAAACAATAGACATGGTATTTTTCAAAAGAGTTGTTTTGTCCTCTTACAAGAGTCATAACCACTTTGTAGTCTTTAATAACAAGTTCAAAGATGGGTTCACCTTAACAAAAAGATGAATCTGGATTCATTATCCCATAGATCCCACAACAAAGCATATGCAGATATTTAATATGTGAAAAGCACTAACATTTTGGTTTTTTTCTGCCCTCCCTCCCCCAGGCAGAAAAATCACAGGAAGAAGGCAAGTTTCAGGAACCAAGATATTCTACTTGAACCAAAAAAATGTGGTTTATTACCATCTTTCCTTAAATTTATTCTTAGCTTTGATTCCGGTTCACTGTGTAATCTTGGACATGTCTCCAAGCTTAACTGCTAAGATGGATGGATGCCATGGACACATAAGTTGGGAAAGTTATCCAGGTTAGGGGACTTGTTTCAAACCCCCAGATTCTGCCATGCCTGAATCAGAAACTAGATTTTGAAATAGCCACTGGGAAAACATCCTGGCAGCAAAGCCATTCCCTGGAGAACTTACTTTGAAAGTGCAGGACAAGTTGCAGGAAAGAAAAGGAAATCTCTGTCCCAGCACAACTGCTTTGGCACAGTATGTGAGTTTTTCCACACATTCAGCCATGGCTGCACCTGAGCACAGCTACTGGGGTCTTTGGTTTCCTGTGATGGGGAAAATGTATTTTTAGAAATTAAATTTGGGGTGAGAAGGAAAGTAACTTAAAGAGTTGCTGCAAGGTAAAACTCTTGCTTCAGCTACAATGAAGAACAAGCCTGTCTGGCATCCTTCAAGAAAATCTCCACCTATAAGCTGCCATCTGGATACAAGCTGACCAGAAAAACACAATCTCCCTTCTCCTGAAACATGCAAGGCAATTACATGAGTCTGGATGTGAAGTTTACACTTCATACCCTATTCATCTACTAGGAAACAGCTTCCTTTGGCACACAGGCAACAGGAACAAGCTGGTTTCATATCAGGGTGTCAAAGAATTTGCTTCAGGTTGGACCATGAATGTTCATTCTTGATGCTGACAAGATGCCTTGAGAGCAGCTTCTTTCACACCATCTGCAAATGGTGCTACTGAATATACTGAATACTTTCCAGCACTGAGCCCAGGGGCACAGTTTGCATCTCAACATGGCCAAGTGAGGAAATTCTACTTCAGTATCCTAGACCAAAAGCACCACAGGTGCAGAAAGTTACTAAACACAAGCAGCTGCTTCATATAACATAAGGATACTTGAAAGGGGCACTGAAGGAAATTGAGTAACCATGTGTGGGTGTGAAACGTTGCATGATCATGGATATAGAAGAAGGAGGCCATATGAAACCAAATCAGATAGGGCTTCATGTCAGCAGTAAATTTGCCTGTTCTTACATGAAACATTTTAGGTGATAGGAAGAAAAACAGTGAATGTTAACAGGGATTTTACACCAGGACTTCAGCCTCCACAGACTGTTACCTACAATTTTTAGTAGAGCTACATCATCCTATACTCATAGAGGATAAGTTTCTGACTTATGAGGAAAACTTTTGATTTTTTTTTTCTTAATGCAGTTTCTCCCAGCAATTGTTACACTCAAGAAGTGAGTGAGTTCACTTCAAATCCTGAGCATTGGAGGCTGCTCGTAGTGACAGTCCCACATTCAAAACCACAATACTGTGTTGAGTTCAACCTCTGTTTGCATTTCAAAGAATCATGGACTGGTTTGGGTCAGAAGGGACCTTAAAGATCACCCAGTTCCAACCCCCCTACCATGGGCAGGGACAACTTTTTCACTAGACCAGGTTGCTCAAAGCCTCACCCAACCTGGCCTTGAACACTTCCAGAGATGGGGCATCCACAGCTTCTCTAGGCAATCTTTTCCAGTGCCTCACCTCAGTGTCAGTAAAGAATTTCTTTCCGATATCGAACCTAAACCCACCCTCTTTCAGTTTAAAACCATTACCTCTTGTCCTATCACTACAACCCTTTGTAAAAAATACCTTCCAGCTCTCTTGTGGACCTGCTTCAGAAACTGGAAGGCTGCTCTAAGGTTTACCTAGAGCCTTCTCTTTTTCCAAGCTGAACAACTTCCACTCTCTCAGCCTGACTTCATAGGAGAGGTTCTCCAGCCCTCTGATCATTGTTGTGGCCCTTATCTGGACTTGTTCCAACAGGTCCCTTCTTTATATTGGAGGGATCCAGAACCGACCTTGCCTCACTTCTTTTGATGCCGCCCAGGACACTATTGGTCTTCTGGACTCCAAAAACATATTGCCAGGTCATGCTGAGTTTCTTGCCAACAACACCCACAAGTCCTTCTCCTCAGGGCTGCTCTCAATCTATTCTCCACCCAAGCCTATTTGTGCCTGGGATTGTCCCCACTCAGGTGCTGGACTCTATACCCAGCCTTGAGCATCACGGGGTTCGTACAGTGCCATCCCTCAAGGTTCTCAAGTCAAGGTCCTTCTGGATGGCATCCCCTCCTTCCAGTATGTCACCTGCACCACACAGTTTGGTGTCGCTGGCAAATTTACTGAGGCCGTCCTCAATCCCACTGTCCAGTCACCGACAAAGATGGCTCGAACACCAACCCCTAACACCTCTTGTCACTTGCAGATGTTGTGGAATTAAATGCTTTGCTCCTATTTTTTTTCCGTTCCTATGTAACAATATTTCAACGCAAAGACTAGCACAGTATGATGTATGTTTACACAGTTGTATTTGAATATTTTTATATATAAAAGTTAACTAAAGCCAAAGTGAAAATGACTGATAAAGATCTTTCTCTTTCCTTTGTATTGCTGCCATCAATACTGTAAGTTGTTTCTTAAATACTAGCCAAAAAATTTCTGCTTCTTTAGGAACTAGTCAAACCTGTGCTCCTGGCTTTCCAGTAAAAATTGTCACATGTTAGGAGACTCACATCTTCTCAGATCCTCCTGCTACCTCTTGTCCATCATTATCCCAGATTAATGCCTGTACCTCCTTTGTTCTGCAACGGCCTTTGCTGACAGTTCTCCAAAAAAGTATTTTGCTCTACCGTGTGTTGAGAAATGCATGCCAACAACCATCCTTCTCATTTCAGTTACCACAGAGGAGCCACATCATGCCGTTCTCTCTGGGTCATTTGTGCAATGTCAGGTAAGGCAGGATGTGACTCAGCCATGACTGGGTTCAGAAGTAGGACTCTGAAATCTTCTGGTTTCAGTTTACTTTGGGAATTCTTTGGACTGGCAGAAAAAGGAAAGTGAACCAAAAGAAAAGTAGTGATAGATGCTCTAAACCTTAGTCTTCTACAAAGATCCCTTCTACATGGATCACTTCCTCAGAAGGCATTGATTCTGTAGCCCTCTGAAAGGTAAAGGAGATTAGGGAACCTGATTTTCCCTCTCTTTCTATTCCCATTTTTTCCCAGTTCCACAGAAGAAATTCTCCTTTCCTCCAGCTCTAGGCTGTTTAACATTAGAAAGCAATTGTTCTGTCAGAAGCACCTGGAAAAATTCTTCCCAGACAGCAGATGCTATCTCCTCTTTCCCTTCTAGAGAGGGTGGCTTTGAAACCACCTTCTCATGAACCAGGCCTCAGCCTCCACCTTTGCTTTGAGACAAATCCTCGTTATACTTTGCCTAAGGATGTCCTGTGCTCTGAAGGATGGCTTGAGGCCTTCACAAAAGCCAGAGAACCTTGCTTAGCATTCCTAATCTCAGAGATACATACAAGCATACACTGAAGTTCTGATCAAGGCCATGGAAGGCTGCATCTCTTATGCATTTGTAATTATAATGTCAAACCATAAGGCACACCTGTTCACATTCCTTTAGCCTGGAAAGTCACTTTTTCCTAATATCACAGCCTCTCCTACACAGTGTGATGAACGTGAATGAATTTAATAGCACCAAATTTCATAGAACTGAACTGAACCTTGCATGAATTGTATATGGATGCCAGATACAGCCACATTTTAATCCTCTGCTATTCATGCAAGCAAAGAGCATATGCCTTTATCAATTCTATTAATCCAAACCAATCTTTTCATGGAATACTTGGTATTAAGAGATATTTATACTCAAAAAAAGGAAAATTATATGTTTCTTTTCCATATATTTTTTTATCTCACTGGGTCCCTCCCATTACGTTTTCTTAGACTGACATGACTCGCAAATGGCCCTGCAAATATGATTCTCCCACACAGACCTACTTGCACAAGTGGACCCCCTAAACAGTGCAACAGATCCAAAGAGGGGACAGAATGACCAGACAGGAAATAAATCAGAAGCATATAATAACCTTTTAGGACAATTCTCACAGTTTTTCCAGATAAACATGTCTGATATGAGCACTTCAATCATGCACAGATAGATGACACATTTGTGTGTGGGCAGAGGATGAAATTGGGTGTGGACTGCGTGCCTCTGCAACAGGCACAGTGATAGGTCTAACTCAGCACCAGAGGCCCTGAGTCATCTGTTCAGAGCTTAGAGTTCTTCATCATTCCCTTTATCACATGGAAAAATCCTGGCTGGATTGCCTGAAAATTTTTCCTTGCTGGCTGGGGCCCATCTGAGAGAAAGGCCAACAGCACAGCAGGATTTAGACACACTTGGAAACCCTCTCCAAAGTCCACTGATTCATGTGAAGGGATTGTAAACCCCCACAATAACACCGAGCACTCAGAACAGCTGTTTTGCTTCTTTCATCCTTCTACAGAATGAGCATAGGTGAAAATAAACAGGCTTGTAAGTATCTTAAGTGACACTTGAAGGATTGAGCTCAGAGGCAATTGAAAAATCCAAGCATTTAACCCAGTGTATGGAAGTGTGTAGAGAAAAAGCAGTCTCTAGTTTTGGGCAATGATCACCATGATCACCACAGATGCTGACAGTGAGTAAACATCTCTATATTCTGAAATCATGTCCAGCATCAGTTTCACATTTTCTTTTTCCTGCCTTTTCAACATAAATTGGTAAATTAGCTACATGCCAGTAAACCCAGTGGCATGATGGCACAGATGTACTCCCTTATTTTCAAAGCAAAAACATAACTACAGCCAATCTTAACAGCCTGAGCCAAAGAAAACCACAGAAAACCTTATGAAGACATGGCAATATCACACAATAACACCACAAGTAAGATAGCTGCTGTGGCTTTACTTCTTGTACCACCTCATAAGACCATGGCAAAAATCTGGTATATATAAATATTCCTGCTGTAGGCAGGAAGAAAAAAAAATTATTACTGCATAATTTCCAGATGCAGGTCTTGACCACTTCATATATGCAGTCAAGTGAGAAGCATTATAGGAGAGGTATTATGTATAACAGAGGAATTATATTACCAACACCCCTAACAAGAGAGGGGAAAAGGTGGTGCTTGTTAGAATAGGTATTGTTCCCAATTCTCCACCAACAGATAAAACTTACACATGCTGTGGCAAGAGCAGGTTGCAGGGGATGAGCAACCAGAGGAGTGGCTAATTAGCCCCTCTAGTCGAGGAGTAGCTGATTAAATGTGCCAAGTCCAGGGCTCTAGGCTGGAGGTCAAGCCCATCTTTATGTCCTGTCCTCCTGCTTTTGTTGTCATTTAGAACTGGCTTCTGCATGAGTAAAACCTTTGAGATCAGATCTGCTAGATAATGTTGGTATCTGACTCTCCTCTTAACATCTGGCTTTATAGAAATCTAAATTGGTAATCAAGTTCTCAGAGAATGGTTTGTCTGTTGAAGAAAGCAAAATTTCTATTACAGTTTAGAGAGCTTATCTCCTTCCTGCCTAATGCAGGATTTTTTTTTTTTTTTTTTTTTTGAAACAGCTGGAGACCACCACCACCATGGGAAACTGGGAAGTGAACTGGACGATCTCTGAATCTAACATAAATCACAGTTTCTGTTCTCTCAAAAAAGCATGATCAAATGATTAACAATGAGAGTGAACCATAACTGAGACATAGGCTGATCCCAGAAAGTGAGTCAAACCCAAAAGTTCACCAGCACAGATCTTTATATCGATACCAAGGATCAATTTGGTCAGAAGGTTCCTAAAACAGAAGTCAGGGTGAATGACTAAAATCTGGGTAGACAAGATCCTGCAGCAGCCATCAGATAAAATCAGTTAAAAATGCAGTTTGTTACAGAAGTAAACCAGCTCCCTACATGTCCCAACAATGGTACCCCCAAAAATGCAAGCCCCAGCTGCATGTAAATAGACAGTTCAGTTCTTCACATACACCCTGGCTGCCTCTCATTAGCATGAAGCCTACATGTATTATCATGGTTTGTAGAGGTCTGACAACAGAAGCCCAAGCAATGTTATCTCAAGGATTCCTTGTGCCCCCCAGGCGCTCTCCGTGCCCTCCACTGTCTGTGTGCAGCAGTTGGACCATGAGCTGACTGCAAAGGGAGCCTTTTGTTCTGTTTGCAGAAAACGTGTGAGTGACGACAGCAGCAGGAATAATAAATATAAATGGTATTACGCACACATGCAAACATCCCTGCGGAAAATTCAGCCATAGGGTGAATACCAAAATTTTACTTGTCACTTAGCTATTTATAAAGTCAAAGAGACTCAGAAATAGCAAAAAATACTTATCCTTGCCAAAAACGTCTCCCAGAGTGGACAGCCCCAGGGGCTGAGATCTGAGCTCTGCTCCAAACAGCAGTGGTACCTCCCCAGCGGGGAATTCCCAAAACAGGAAAGATACCCCAGAGCTGACACAAAGCCAGGAGATTTGGCTCCCACGCCAGACTTCCTCCAGCTGTCAAGACAAGTGTGTCATGGTTAAAAAACCTGCTGTACTCTCGCTATTTCCTGCTCAAGCTGTGGCAGGATGGGCAATGACAAGAGGAGCTCAAGGGCTCTGTTGAGCATCTCTGGCCCGAGATCAGAAACACGCACCCAGCCCCATCCTCTCCAGTGGCATCCAGAACAGCATGGTATTGCATACAAGGTCTTTTATCAGTCCCTATAAGCCTTCTACCACCCTTTTTGCAGTAATGCTTATATATGGCATTACTCAAGAGTTCATCTGTCGCTCTGCTGGCTGCACTCCTCCTTGCCACCACTCCCCTCAGAGCCATACCTGTGAATTACCTTTTGCTTCCAAGGTGTAAGAAACATCCTTTTGGGGTCAGCACCCTGCTGGAGATTACGAGCATGCAAACTGAAGCTTTAAACAAGTCCATGCATCACTGAGGTTGTATCTTCAAGGGATGGGGTAAGCCCTGAGGAGGGGTGATTTTATCTGCTGATATAAGAGTGGGCAGAGAGAGATCTGCAAGCTGTCCCAGGCCAGTATAGACACAAGCTTTAAAAGTCCCATGTGGTTGAATGATTCATGGCTGATCCCTACCTTGCCTGTCAACACTCACCATTGCTTTACATCCATACCATTGCTAGAGCACAACTGAAGACCACAAGAAGGGGTAGAAGTGAACAATGTTAATTTAGAACACACTACAGCTCACTCAGCTCTTGTTGCAAAACTTGTGCGAAACAGAAAATCTTGAGGCAGTGGATATTTTACAACTTCCTAAAATAAAACTTAAACATAATTCAAGTCTTTTTTTTTTTAAATCACCTGCAAAAGAAGAATTAATTGGAGGAGCACAAACTGAATGCTAGCAGGCTCTCAAAAACCTTCATTGGGTTCTTTTGCACCCAAGTCTATTAAAAAAAATACATGCAAATATATGCATAGGAAGCAATACTTAGATGCACATTTCCACACATGTGTATAAATATTCAGTAGAGTGCTCCTCTACTGTGGCCTCCTTTTAAATACAGCATCGCTTTAAAATCCTTCATGAGTTGAGATGCAGACCCAGCTTACCTTCCTACTTCCCAGCTTCTCTTCACCTTTTGAAACCGAATCCTCCTTGCTGTCTCTATGGTGACAGTGACGTCCACGTCCTCCTGATGAGATGGCTGCTGGCACGCACATCAGGTGCCAGAGCAAATCCGTCAGCAATAGAAACCTCTCCAGCTCCTCCATGGGATGCTGTTCTCCAGAACTCAGACAAACAACCTGGTAAAGAAAACAGTGCTAAGCCACCAACCTATACCCAAAAGACTGGGTAACTGGGTCTAAATATGGGGTCAAAATATTTTTTTTATTTTTCTCTTCAATAATAATTACTGCTACTTAGGAAATAAATGTGATAACAATGCTATTGAAGAGCATATCTGAATAACCTCCACAGAATGAACTAATCAAAGGTGATTTCTGCCAGAGGGTTTGACAGTGAGAAGATACTTGCATCATGAAGCAGAAGTAGCTGATAAGCAGCATGATGAAAACCTCCTGCAATGTCCGTCCACCTGGCACACAGAACCAGCAGTGACAGAAGGATGTTTCTTGGCACATGGTTAGCAGAGAGAGGAACAAGAGGGGAGATTTTTATCAAGTGCTAAGTGAGAAGCACCAGGTGGGACCTGCAAAGGTGTGTCTTTCAGATAGCCACAGAAGGTGGCTCCAGTGACTTTCTCTCCTTAGGAGAGACACAGTGAGTCACTGGGGTTGCAGAACATCAGCTGTTATGTATACCCCTTGTTGTATTTTATGGTGTTCAACAACCTAGCTATTAAAGCACAACCCCATTGTAACCTGCTGTCCTGTAGCATCCTATAGGCACAGCAATGTTCAGTCCCCACTAGCTCGTCCCTTCTGACAGCCTAGATGGGGAAATATGTGCCAGGGAAACAGCTTTGGCTTTCTGCCACAGTCCACTGCCAGCACCAGCTGATACTGCACACACTGTAGATGCTCTAGGTTGTTTTTATATTCAACTGACTTTCTGTAAGTTTGCAGCTGAAGGTCACTGTTCTGTGTCACTGCAACCCTGCTCCTCAATGCAGGGAGAGGAGATGAAGGAGGAGATGAAGGTGTTTGTGGAAACAGGCCTTGCCTTGAGGATTTTAACCGTGCAAGAAACTCTGCTGCAATCAACTAACTCACAATTCTTCTCTGATAAAGTCATCTGCTCAAAACTTAAGGGTACTATTTAATTCAGATAAATATTTGGAAAATTAAATACAGACACTGATTAGTTCCATATTTCCCTAAGCTTTCATGTCCTTTTTCACTGTTCAGACAAAAAAAATAGTCCATCATCCTAAAGATGAAGATTGCAATGGCCAAGCATGTTAGGAACAATCCAGAAAAGTAATAAATACAATAGTTTATGACTAAAACTTGCATTTCTGTAATGAATGCTAAAGATCTAGTCCCCAGAGTGGGTTACTGATGTACCATATCCAGTATTTTGGTTTTTTTCCTTGTGTTTTCTTGTTCTTATTTATCTATCACCTCTTTTCTAACACTTGGTTTGTATATGCTTGGAATTAGAAAGTACTTGTTGCTCTGCATGCTGCCCTTCTCATGCTTGGTTGCTGGGCCCTGCCTAGAGACTTTTGATGCTACAATAATATAAAAACAAAGCAGTTTGAGAGGAAATACTAGGAAAGTCCAAAACAAGACTTAGTTGCATATTTAACCCCCAAGAAGTGAGAACTGTATCCAAATGATGCAATGCCTCAGTCTGCATAATTAGTAGGCACAGAAATTATCTTTTGATCCAAAGTAATGGAGCTTTCTCTGTATTTTCCTCCTCATGGGAACACCAGTTATAGTTGTGCTGCAGCAGCCAGATTTGTGTTTAAACAACCACAACAGAAGCAGAACCACTGAAAGATCTGTTTCTCCTGGTTCCTATAGGATTAATTTCTATTTTACAGCAATGAGATATAAAAAGCATCCCAATCAAACCTCAGGGTGCCTAGGTCACTGTAATAAGCAGGGTTGTATTTCCTGATGTCACTAGAGTTGCACAGGTGCCTGTAAGTCCCTTTCCATCAGGGACTACAGAGAGCTCCAGCAATGCAACAGAGAGAAGCAAAGGTCATTTGGGCAGGTCCATCAGCCAAAGGAGTACTGGAAAGACCCAGGAAACCAAGGCATAACTTAAAACATTCCTTCTCCAGTCCCCAGAGTTTAACAGCAGAAGGTGACCACAGGGTGCAGCAGTGTCAAGGTGAGAGCATGCAGAGCTGCTCCACAGTAAGAGCAGGTTCCACTGAAAGTGAGACTATCACAGTGCACTGCAGGACAGAGATCAGTCTCCAAGGGCTGACCTCTAACTCGCATAAAAGTTTAACAGGAAAAGCACCACCAGAAGAGGACCAGGCTTCAAAGTAACTGACTAACCAATGAAAGGTAAACAGAAGTTTTAAACAGAGCATCCCAAACAAAACCTTTGATACAATAATTTTGTGTACAAAAACAAAACCTGATACCTGTGCATGTACACTGTAAAAAGAAATCTCAAGAGGTTTTATATTTGGGCTTATTGAGGCTACAAAGCGATCTTTCAAAGAGACTCCCTTCTCAATCTGCATCCATTTTGTATTTCATAGGTATTTAAACATTATGCTATCTAGACTTCAGGATTTAGGTCTCATAACATTAATAATGCACATGGTTAAGCATCATGTATTTCATACTGCAACTATATACACTGTTGAGAGCATTTTTTTGTATTCTGTGGCCATATCTGACTGATGACTTTTAGGATTTTTTCATCTTTCGTCTTGTATCTGGCTTTTTGCTGTTTTCATGCTTTTAAAGTTTCTAATGGCAACATTTTAACACACTTCTAATTGGAAATGCACAATAATAATTAAAATAGGGTGGGTTTGTTAATATAAAAAAGGCTATAATTATGCCTTTTGCTTTGTCTGACAAAGCTATGATTTTTACCAAAACACATGACCAACCCTCGGGTGGTCTATTCACAGCAAACAATGTATTGTCCTGGGCACACAAGACAGACAAGATGTTATTTAATTGAGACTCAGACTTCATTTACTTAACTTCTATGGAAACTACCAGCAATAACTTGCAGAGGATACACCATTATTTCTTCTTTCACCAGCTCAGCATCATCAAAGGTTGCCATTATCAGCTGCTTCTTTCTCATGCACTCGGTTGCATGAGACACTACAGCTCTCTTTCTATAAGGGTTAAAAAGCCAGAGGGAAGAGGTTGTTTCCTCATTACATCAGACATACAGAAATACACAAAATCTATTGCCACGTTCTCCAAAAGATTTCTTTCCTGAAGTCCAACCTTAGTTCTCAAGACAGTGAAAGCTTAGAGCCTGAAGCCAGATAAATAATTAGAAGATGAGCAGCTCCTTACCTAAAACAGGTTAAAAATTCCATCTCTACAATCACAAAGCAGTCCTCCACCATTTCTGGATAGCTTTGATATCAGACATAATAATATGAAGCTAATTCATGATTTCCACCATTTTCAGAGTCAGAAAGGTTTGTAAGTGACCATCAAAATCTGCTCAGATCAGTCTAGCACAAAGGCACTTCAAAGCAGTTAGCTCTGAAAACATCATTTTCATAAGAGGAGAGTTTGAAGACATGTGCTGTTGAACCTATCTGTTTGAACAATTACTGGGGGATTTTAAGTTGGATTGCACTACTGCACAGAAAAAATGGCCAAGAGACACAAACAGGTGATCTCCAGGCTTTTCAATGAATAGTCCATTTTCATGGAAATTGAGAGCCGAGTGAAGTGGGACGAGCGGCAACCAGACGAGTTGGCATGATAAGGGAATAAGCTCACCAAGGCAGCCATCAAAATCTCTTTGCTCTGCTTCCCTGGAGACTCTACCAGTTCCTGGGATCACTCCCCCCACAGCTGCCCATCATCCTTCTGCTTGCAAATCTTACTCTGCAACTGTTGCACCACACGCCTGGGCAGGACAATTGCAGCTCATGTCTCCCTTGAGCAGAGGGCAAGTTGGCCATATCCATCTCATCCAACAGCTGTGCTCCCCTCAGTTTGAGTCTGCAGAGCCAGGGCACCCATGACAGCCTGTGTTTGTCCTACCTGCAGTGACACCAGTCCACTGTGATGTGCTCTGTCCAGCAATGCCTGTTTCTTCCTGTCAGGAAAATATGCACACTCCATCCAGGAGTCAGCAGAAAAAGCAGCATGTAACCAGTATGGATATTCAGACATGTAGTGGCTAAAGCCTAAGCTCAAATTCTGAGTCAATATGATGACATGGATTGTCCACAGCTCCCAGTTGTTCCCCAAGTGTTTGGCATCTGTCAAGTGTGCTTGTATTTCACAGGACAAACTCAGAACAAGCACATGTATCCACACAATTACGCCTGCCCATAAGAACTCAGATGTAACACATTTTCCCATTCCAGTATTATTGAAGAAACATTTCATTTTCAGTTGTGTTTTCAGAAGGCTAACAAGGGGCTCATGAATACATCAAAGCAAAGTCATATTATTCATTTACAACAAATGTTTCTGATTTCATTCCCTCTGACCATTCAGACAACACTTTATTAAAAAGCTAGAAAAAAACTCTAATGTTTTTCAGGACTACCTCTCATAACCCTAGGTCCTGATCTATTTCGCACAACACAATTTGCAGATTATTCACAGGACATGAAATGGAGCACAGGTTCCAGCTCTCTGGAAACCCAAGGTCTATCAGGAATCCACCTTCCAGCTGAGATGGAGCCATCTCCAGCAAATGCAATCAGCTATGAAAACAGTGGGAAGTACACTGCTCTACATGCATTGAAAATATATACCCTTAAGGGTCTCACACAAACTACACCTTTGGTTGACTTCTGAATGGAGTCTCCAGGTGGTTAAAATACTGGCATTGCATTATTTATGGTGATTGAAATGCATCTAAGTAGTGCTTAGCAATAGAATTTACACAAAGACACTTGATGGAAAAAATACAGGGGGGGGGGGGAGGGGAGGAGGCTGTTTACAAAACAAGTTACAGTAATAAAGCTGCTAGGCTGAGCCAAGAGACCTCTTAGTTAATCATTTATTCCGCAGTTTGACAATATTTACAAAGGTTTTTACATGAATTATTTACTCAAGCTTTTATAACTTGTAACGTACTGTACACAAAACAGCAAAAACACATTAGAGCTACAAACCTGGGAACATACAGTTATGCAATGACAGATGGTGGAAAGGGCTCTGACAAAGGGAAGTTTACAACTAACACAAGCAACAGCCTTTTCTATCTGTCATCAATAAAGGGCTGAGGACTAGCAGGAAAATGTGATTCAAGGAAACAAGATGTTTTTTCAAAAGCTACATTCTTTGTGATTGCTGGATTTGGTTATTTTAAAAGGAGCCTTTTGTTTTGAGTGTCTAATTCTAAGAATTACCATTTCAGTGAGTTACCACTAACCAATGAAAGGCTGTATAGCACAAAAGCCAGAGTTTACATGAAGGAAACCCTGCATTTCTGCTGCTTAGCCTTTGAGCTTTCGGTCAACTCAAGTGATACTGTGTATGTATCTAACAAGTTTGCCCAGAGACACCACATATATTAGTGCCTGTATCAGGAAATTTTGTGCACAATACTCTGGGAGAGACATTAATTTCCCAAGACATTTATAAGTGAGATAAAAGAAGCAGAGTACAAGGACATAGGGAAAATTTGCAGACCCTATATTGAAGATGGAGAACAGAGACAAACGCAATACTTGATGTGCAGCAAAGAGCCCTCAGCACCTGGAACTCTCTACACAGGACAGGCTCATCCATCCCTATCTCTTACTGCCCAGCATCGGTGAACAAAACAATGGCTTTTAACATCAGTCACTTTTCATGCTATGAAAAACTATATTTAGGTTAGGTGTTAGGAAGAAATTCTTTACTGTGAGTGTGGTGAGACACTGGAGCAGGTTGCCCAGAGCAGCTGTGGATGCCCTACCCCTGCAAGTGTTCAAAGCCAGGTTGGATGAGGCTTTCAATCACCTGGTCTAGTGGAAGGTGTCCCTGCCCATCGCAGGAGGCTGAAACTAGATGACCTTTAAGGTCCCTGCAAACCCCATCCATTCTATCACTCTATGATTACACTTCAGCCTGGTCTCCATCTGCCAAAAATTTAAAAGGAACGGAACCCCACCCCCTCACTAACCAAGTCACAGGATTTGCTGGTACCATCACAGCATATTCAGCCTTTCTCTCTCAACTTGGAACCCCAGGCAACACACCACCACCTCTGTGCTACTCCCTGATGGAAGGCAAAGGGTATCCCCACACCCAGCCATATAGTACAGGGAGTTGTAGAGGTATAATAAAAAAACCTATCCCTAGAGAAAACTCTCTTGGGGCACAGCAACCATCACACATCCTCCTCCCATCTGTCATTCAGGTTGGAATGTGGCATACAAGGGACCTACTCCTCCTCATTGACTTGAGAACTCACAGATGTTTAAGATGAGAGGCAGGCTGCAAGGATGAGCTCTGGACAGCTGGGATCAGTGAGACCAAGGCATGAAGCCTAAAAGCTGAGGCTTTAACAGACCCAAAGGAAGCCATTACCTGTGCAGACAGCACAGATGAAGCTGTGGCTATTAACACTAAGGAGTCAGGGTGTTGTCTGAAATGCCTGAAAGGGGCACTCAAAAGAAGGAAGTAGAAATGTCACACAGCCAGCATCTTGATGTCCCCTACAACAGTGAAAACAGGAAAAAAAATAATTTGTTATCTCACTTTTCTAAAAAATCTTTTCCCAAAGAAACTGCAGCTCAGGACTTCATTTTTTATTAGTCTTTTGTCCACATTACCAATTACTACCAAACTTATGGTCTGAACTATTGAGCTAAGGTTTCAAAGCATGAAACAGAATAATACACCAGGACATTCCAGTGCCAAGAAAAAAAAACAGACCCAGGTGAAAGAGTAAGATGGTAGTAGGAAACACCAAACTACAGTTATAAATGTAGCAGAAATGGAAACGATTCTTTGTCTAGATGAATTACAGAACTAAAGTCTGGATGCAGCACAGGTGAAACACTGTGCCACAGATTGTACAGCAGAGGTTGTGGTTAGGCAGTCTGATGACTTATTGCCAATTCCTACAGAGGCAACAGCCACTATCTTATTCTGCCATGTCAAATCAACCTTTGACGCACAGCTGGAATAGCAAGCATGAGCCCAGATACAGTTACAATAAAACTAGAAATAGTACATAAGAAGGAAAGCAAGATCAAAGATACTGAATTGTTTCTGTCTAAGAAACAATTAGATAGTCTGGAATTCTTTGACTGCAAAACAGATCTGAGGGGGCATCTGACAGATCTATAAAACAGCAGGAGGTTTGGAAAAAAGAGCATTGCTCACTATTTGTTGCAATGCAAGAACTATTGGTCACCCAATGAAATAATCAGGTAGTAGATCTGAAATAGAGAGGAGTACTTCCTGCACGTGGCATGGTTAAATACTCGTGTCACAAGATATTGTGGCTAACACAAGTTTACACAGGCTTAAAAACAGGCAAAATCCTTCCTGGAAGAGAAGCCCAGCAAAGCCTTTGAACACACACATATTACCACTTGCTAAGGGAGTCCCTAAGATTAGAAAAACACATTGAGGAAAAATTTTGGAGATGCCAGTTGCTGTTAGCACTTTTGCATGATGAGAAGCCAAGGAGCAGCGCTGATTGTGGGGCTAATTTGATTTTCTCGAATGTTCACTTTAGTCCTTTTCAAAGTGAAGATGGAATGAGTAGGAGGAGTTGGATGGTCTGCACAAGTTCAGATCAAAGGAGGGCAGAAAGCACAATTCTCCAAGTTGGCTACCTAAACCATGAAATTTAAGATGATTTCTAGAACTATGTCTGTGTTCAAAAAAGACTATAAAGATATTCAAATGCACTGTAACTAGAGCAGGTGAAAAAAAGAAAGAGGAACTGGACAAGAAAACATCCACCAGATCTCCATTTTGCTAACAAGACAAAGCTTCATTGAGAGACTGTCAGGTAAATTACAGAAAGCTCCAATCACCAGCAAAGTTCACAAGCTTCACTTCATTTTCCTTCAAGTCTTAGTATGCTGTAGGTCTAATAGCAATGGATTTTTTATTTTTAATTTTTTCCCTCCTTTTTGACACTTCCAGTTAGGTTTTCCTCCTGCTGGTTTCTGAGGATCATTCCCTGGAGACAGACGTGTATCCTCACCCTTATTAACAGCTTTTGAAATATTGCCACTATTCTTGGAAGCTACGCTATTGACTGAACTGCTCCGGAGTCCATTCCTGATATCTGGACATTTGTCCCTCAGAGAAGTTACCACTCCTGGGTACTCCTCATCTACATGATGGAGAGAGATATAAATGTGATTTATATGAGGACAAAGCATGCAAAGCATCCACAGATCCACAGCAGAAGGATCTGAAACTTTATACTGCTTTCAGTGGAAGCTGCAGATGGTTACCACTGACTTCTCTTAAGTGAGGTAAGAGAGTCACATAGATTAACAAATCACATGCCAAGGGGCTGCACAACACCAGAGACTTCTCCAAATGCTCCTTCAGCCTGAAGGTGTCAAGACAAACCTCAGCTCACTAATTTTTAATATGTGAGTGCTTCAGAAAATTGAGCATACCTGTGAAAATAAGGTATTTTCAGGTTGAGTTTTGAAAGAGTGGGTGTATGAGAAACAGGATTTAAGTTTAGCTGGTATCAGACCAACTGGTGTCAAAAATCACCTAACATGAAACAATTTTTGTGAGGTGAAATTCTTACCCAGTGACTGCCACAGGATGTAAACATAGCCAGAGACCCAATAAGATTTTTTTTTCTTTTTTTTCCCTGTTAGTAAACTTCTGTTCATGTATGCATTTCAGATAAAGCTCTTAATAGTTACCACCTAACACTCTCACAAGACTGGTTACAAGGGAATCCTTCATGACTTACGATTATAAATGCTAGGACCAATGCCACTGATTTGGCAGGAGGACACATGTACTTCTGTGTTCAAATAATTACTCATTACAGAGACTGCTCCTAACACAACACAGAATCAAATTAAATAATACCAGTTTGCAGTAGCAGGCTACCCATAATTGATCTAGAGTAGGTGTTGGTACACTGCATTTCTGATTGTTGACATTTTAGACATAACTCTGGGTTCTTTAAATGAATAAAATGTTACATCTCACGTAAAACCCTTTTTTTATCCCAAGCTGGACTGCAGGGATGTTTTAATCCCAGTGCAGTCAAAAGGAATGGAATTTTCCAAGAGATTTTAATCCTGTAAATAATGGTTTCATCAAGAACCATACACGACTCCACAGGGAACTCTAAATATTAAGATTGGTAATAAAATCATTGGTTGTTCCAAGCTATTCAGCATATCATGGAGCCCTAAAAAGTTAATGACAGTTAGTTAAGCTACAGATGGAGCAAACATTAGCCAGTTTGTTGAAAATTGTGTTGAAAACAACACTTCACACTGTGGGGGAACAATCCTCAAGTACTGAAATGAGCCTTTTTGATCACTAACTTCTAATCACAGTAATAAATTTTTTGTGAGGTCTAACAGTTAAGGGTTTTTGAATGCATAACAATGACTCAAAAAAGTCCTAACAGGGGCACTGTAATTCTTAAAAGTAAAGCAAATGATTGGGCCTCTGGATTTCAAATCTTCCAAATTTACTAGAAAGTGGCCCAGATAACTTGAAAGTTTAAAGCAATCTTTTGCTTTGTGCCTTTTGCTGCCCCTGGGCACTTTGGGTCCCCTTGACACCAACCAGACACTGCTTCCACAAACCCACTGGTTCCCTCAGCCAGTGGGAATGGGCATCCACCAGCAAGGGGGCTGGCAGGTGACAGCAAGGAGTGCTGGTGAGATCCTGAAAACAGCAGCACAGCTAGAATTAGCTGGGACACAGCTGTTTAGTTGTAGCAATGCAGGCTCACACCAAAGGAGCCAGAGAAATTGTGGAGGGAGGGGAAGGAGGTCACCTGGTAGGCTTTCCTCATCTGGTTAGAAGAATGCTACATTTAAAGAAAAAGGAAAAAAAAACCAAACAAACAAACAAACAAAAAACAAACCAAAACAAAAAAAAACCCACCCACACCCACGTCAGAAGAAATGAAGCCCCACTGATCTTACCAAGTAGTTCATGGATAAGAATATCCCCTTCCACACAACCATGAGAAGGGATTTTTCCTGTTGCTGTGCAGAACAAAACCATGTCCAAACCCTTGATAGCTGTAGTGGTCCTTCCATCCCTCTAACAAATGCTTTGTTAAAGTGCAACACATCCAATACAAGCTGCTACCGCAGTAGTCCTATCACAGTATTCTTTCAAATACCTTATGAAACCAGTGAGGAAGTATTAGTCCCATAGCAAAAACATACTGTTAATGTTTTCTCTTCCTGAATTTTTCCATAGTTTTGAATACTTTTGACAGTTTAATAAGACAAGTAAATAGCACATTTTGTCTGCAGACACAGACGTGTTTTTTCACATTTTTACACAGACCTTCTTTTGTAGGAGCTCACTGAGTGTCCCAATGCATAGGAGGGAAAAGAGAGCTCCTTAACTTTTACATCTGCTTTCTCCAAGATTTCAAAATTTTCCTCATCAAAAATATTTTTTTTATCTGGTCTCCACAAAGCAAAACACTGATACCACTTCTATTTAAATGAGTGAAAGAAAAAAATTCAGTGACATTTTCAAACACTAGGCTTAGAAACTAATAATTTGTATTTAACAAAAAATGCCCATTAAAACTCCAGTTCCAAGATTATACAGAAGGTTTGTGTCACCTCTGCCAAAACACATTATCTAAGAATTCATTCCAAACAAATAGATTACATTTCCATCTCTACTTTTGCATACATCCAGGTATTAATGCATCCATTCTAGCAATTCAGTGATAAAACAACTTTCCCACTACTGAGCTAACAAGCTTCATAAGTGTAGTGACAGTGCTGCTAAATTAAGTATACTTTGGGCTAATTTTACATTTTTATCACAATACTGGAGAAGTATTAGGAAGCTATTATTTTGTCAGCTTTCTCATTTAGCAAAGCAGCTTCAATTTATTAACAGTGTGGAGTGTGAATGAATCAATATGTTTCATTGGGCAATGTGTCATTTGTTAATCGGATATTGATGAGATTATTGACGCGCAGCTAATTAATCTCCAACCCTGTGCTAGCCTTCATATGTTTCCTTAATTATGTTCTTCATCTTAGTCTTCCAACTTTGGCATGCAGACGCCGGCTTGTAGACAGTGAGTGAAGTAAGCTGTCAGAGTGTTTTTTCACACATTTACAAACCCTTGGCAGCAAAATTATTTCCCTACTTGTAAATAGGTATCAAACAAATATTTAATAATATTTGCCAGAAGATTGATATTGATTTGGCAGGGAGTCACTCCAAATTAGCTTAGCAAGAGATCTTGCATCAGAAGAAGCGTGCTTAAATAGATACATCTAACGAGCATTAAATAATTATGAAACTATAAACCTGTAATCATTGGGAAGTACTGAAATTGCTTCTCTGCAGTCATTATCATTGAACTCCTAGCTAAAGAGACATTCTATAACAGTTTAAGTTTTCCCTTCTTGCTGCAATAAGACAAATGCATTTTGCACTATTACTTTCTTTTACCAGATCACCAAGTTTAGCAAAAGAAAAGCTGTTTTTTTCATGAGATATAAAAAACAGGAATAATTTCACAGGGTGTGACAGGGGTCACACACCCTAATTTCCTGGGGTGCCAACAGAGGTCTGGCTGAGGAGGGAGGAGGGGGGGTTAGGTCATTTTTGAGCATCCCCTTCTGGCTGTGGGCACAGCCCTACAGTGGGACATGAAGATTTGCCAAGAGCTGTTTTGCCTATTTCAGCTGGAGTCAGCTGAGGACACCGGCATCCCAGGCGCCACGGACAAAGAAAGCTGCAACAACACAGCTCGGTGGGGTAGAACTCAGCTAGAAACCCTTTGTGCTACCTACTCTGGCAAAATAGCTTTAATGGAGATATAATTTGCATCAGGCTTCTTGTTGCCATATTTTTAACCCCACAAAAACACACCCAGCAGGGCTAGGAAGTAAAGTAATTCCCAATAAGGCCTCAGCTAAGTTAAACACAGTGAATCTGTGCCACTCAGGAAAGGGTCTTCTCCAAAGGGCAGAAAGGAAGATGCTGAACACATTCTGATTTATGCAAAATACCACTTAATGTGTCTACTTCACCTCTACAATATCTGCCTGAAGCTCCAGAACAATTTTTATTTTTTTTAAGGGAACTGGAACACTCTAGAGCAGCATTATCAGTTGTCAGCTATAAGCAGATGAGAGGACAAAGGCAGTTTTTATTCCCTTACTCTATGTCATGACTAGCTTGATTTTTAAGGAGGAAGATGAAAAGAGATTTTATTGGTGGAGACATGGTGGACTGGTGATCCTAGTGCAATTAAAAATCTGCCTGGTATGTTCTTCTCCCACAGGACTAACCTTAGACTAACCTCATCTTCAGAGTCAGGCAAGAAATTTCCTTAGATCCTTTCAGCAATGACTGGGGGAGTAATTTTTGTCCCTGCCTGTAACCACCAGGGCAATCTATCTTAGAAAATCTGCTATTGCAGGGACCTAGGACACTGATGAGAAGACCTACATTAGAGTGCACCTCACCAGCCTTTATAGTGTTCAAGAGGGGTTTGGCACAGCATCTCAGAGCTCCATACTGACAGGCATTCAGAGAAGGCCTTTTTCTCTGGATTAGTCATGAGCTGTGATTCCCAAGGCCTCACTGGATAACTCAGACAGCTCTTTCCAGTCCTCTTCCAGGTAACCCTAAGCTTTAGACTTCCTACTGGCATGGCAGTTTGGAGGAGGCTAGGAGAGAACAGGGCCTGTGGTACCTTGAGCCACGATTTGGGGTAGAAAGGGAAGGTCAACTTGACTGACAGACAACAAAGAAAAGGTGGGAGATTTTCCAAGCCGGTTCAGAACAGGGCCTTCCAGATAGGAAGGATAATTGAAAATAAATTGTGAGGTGGAAAGGGTCTTTAAAGAACCATGAAAATATTTCAGTATCTCTTCAAAAGTTCAGACAAGGGAATCATAAATGGTCCTTAGCTTTCAAAACAAAATTATTCAGGTAATGAGTGATGATTCTGGGAGCATCCAAGCTACCTGTGCATGCCTCATGTATAATATTACTATGTTTCGCCTAGCAATGTTTCATCTTCTTTAAAAAAAAAAAAAAATAAAACAAAAAACCAGCCTTTAACAATGCTGCCACTGAGCTCTTAGTTTGTATATTTTGAAATAAAGCCAAAAAACAAGCACATAAGAACTGCACAGCTCACTGTGTCTTGAAAGTTTAATCAAATCCACTTGAATATATCTCTTATCTTACAGTACAAGGGTTCCTCCCCAAAAAAGGGGAATCAATGTCAATTTTATTCCATATTTATAGAGATTCTTCTAAAGAGAATCAATGGGCTTCTAAATCTCAGATAACCAGCAGTGACTTTGTCAGTAACCTTCAGCATCATAGCAATTGCTCAGTTCATTTATTCAAAATGCTGATCAACAGGTTTATGTTGTGATTTATTTTAGAGAAAGCAAGAATGATAAAAACTTCATTTGAGTTGACACTACAGCAGTAATTGTCCTAATTGGCCCTTGTTTCTGTTTGTCATCTATAATTATTCTCTGCATAAATTATCATGTTTGACTACAGCATTTATGATCAGTGAGTTTCTTAATATGCCATTATCAAAACCTTTATAGTAATACATTTACTAAGTAAGCTGAAAATGCAACCCGAATGTAACACATATTTTCTTTAAATGTTCTAGAAAAAATGAAAATAATAAAAATACCTCTATTTTCCTGAGCATCCTATGCTGATAAGTTATGATCTGCAATGCCCTCTGTTCACAAGAGAATTCACAGCATCCCAAAACAAAACAGTTAACCCTTACAACACCAAGTTAACCACTCCATGCCAAATCTAGCCACATCGTGCCCCTTTGCCTTTAGAAGAAAAAGAAAAAATCCAAATCACAATGTGAAAGCAAAACAAAGTTTGCAGGTTGTTTGTTTTTTTTTTAACACCGATTCTTGTATCAATAGTCACTTCTCAGACAAACCAAAACCATAATATCCATAATATTATTTGCACATGGGAAAACTTTTCTCCACATGGAAGTGGGATTACTGATGGTGGTATTGGTGTTTCCTGTGGACATAACAGCCCTGGGAGAGCCGTCCCACTCAATGGCCCTTCCCAGCTAATCGAGCTGTGGCAAAAACAACATGACTTTCCCAGTGTATTGTCTATTCTGCTCCACTGGAAATCAGACATAGGATTTTATTCTATTTAAAAGCCTTAAGATTCTGCCATCTTTGAATGTTTTTACAAAAGATGGTTATAATTTTCAAATATCTTGCACAGTTGCTACTTTATGGGTCTCGTCTCAGTTTTTTCTAAAATGCTAGTGCTTGCTTGAATCTGACTTTCTATTTGTAGAGTGTTTTAAGAGAGTTGACAGCATTTACTTACTTTATTCCTAAAACACTATAAACACATGACCATTCTGTGTCCTGCCTAAGGAGTCATTCCTTTCCTAATTCCCCATTAATGCAAAATTATTTCAGATTCCCATCAGGGAGAAAGCAGAGGGTCTGCATTTGAATGGTGTGATTTAACACAGAAATAGAAAGCCTTCTAATAGTAGGAGTACACATTGCCTTCCAAACAAATATTGCTTTACATTTGATCAGAGGATTTAAGATCAGAGTCAGAAGTCAAGGCCAGCTTGTGTTTCCATTTTTACACCTGCATCATTGTGCTGTTTATTTTTCAACACAGCTGCTCCAAAAGTGGGGTGACAGGAGAATTGTGACCCATCAGCACGGTTTTTCTACAAACAAAGCTCTTCAATACCCATTCTCTGAATTTCCCTACATGCTGCACGTTCTACCCAGTAAACCCTACATTTTCAAAGTCTATTCTACATTTTCTTAATTCTAATTAAACAAATCTTAATCTTGACTTTAATGGCTGCAATTATGATACTTCATTATGTTAAATGTTAGTTGCAACATAAGAATAAATTGTATAAACAGTTTAGCTGCAATTGCATGGAGTCTAACTGTACATTACTCATTAACAAGATGTGGGTAGCAGCAATTATAACATTTCCTCCTAATGTCCCTATTTATTGAGTCTCAGCAGCAAGCCCCCTTTTCACAACACACACTGATTGACGATAGCAGCTTTTGTACTTGCGAAGAACAGGCACAGGAACCTGCTGTGTGCCTGTAACTCAGATCGATGGAAGTACACATTAGCTCTTAGCCTCACAGGCCGGAGTTCCTGAAGGTCAAAATAGCCATCAGCATCACTGTAGGATACAGAAATCATTTCACAAATTGTGAACAAAAACAACACAACTAGCTTTGCAGTTTGATTATTGTTTATAGATACAGCAAGCCAAAAATTAAAGCATAGCCTTGAGGCAGCGTAATTATTTACAGCTGAAGACTCATATCATTATTAGCATGCTCCTAATTGCTTGAAGTTATATCAATGTTAGCTGATTTAACACATTTTTGATAAGAGGCATGGAAATTGTTTTCTCTGCATATGGAATGTTGGATCACTTTATTTTTTGAACTCTTCCCTCCTCCTCTTTCTTTCAAACTGGCCCTTGTTTGCCATTGAAAAAAACCCCACACCCATAAATTCTCCTTTATTCTGTACGTCTGTAACTATCACCGCAGTACTTTGTCATGTTTCTGTGGAACCATATATTTGAATTTAGCTGGACTAAAATCATGCCAGCTTTCGGCTTTCACTAACAATGGACTTGATAATTTCACATCAATATCAACTAACTAGAGAATAAATCACTCTTTGCTTTGGGTGACACATCTTAATCTATTACTTTTCCCTACAGTACTTGAGCTGAAATCCAGCTAAAGGAAAGCAATGTGGAGGAACTCACGGTGTGAAGCAACATCTGCATCAAAAACTACCTCACAAACACCTATTTTGGGAACAGAAAAGAGTTCTCTACTGTTACGTCACTGTACCCAGTTCCCTTGATCTACAGAAAAGGCAAATTAAGTTTGTCACTAAGAAACCAGAGCAACAAATAATTTGGGAACTTTTCATATCGATCAACCCATAACTTGTCACCCCAATTTGTTCTTCTCATTCAAACCAGGAGAGCAGTCAAGAACTGACAGGGGCAAAGCCTTGAGGCACTGCTGGCCAGACACCAGGAGAGGCAAGTCAGTGCTGGGGAGGGCAGGGAGCCAGGACTGTCTGGGAGGCAGGCTGGGGGTGCTGCTAATGAAAATGGGAAAAACTCCCCCTGCCAGCACTAAGCAAAGGGTGCATAAGTAACTCTTAATTTTAACATTTCTGAGGTCAGGCACACTATTTCAACAGTGTACATAATGCAACACAGACTTCTCAAGGAAAAGCAAATATAAATATGAACTTATTTTCCTTGTATAACTTCCTTCGTGTACTTATGTAGAGCACTTCAGTTTTAATCTCCACATCAGGTATTTCTATTTCCTGAGTCACACTCGCTGAGAGCAGAAAGAGCCTGCTATTTTGTGATGGGAGCCAGAGAAAAGCAGTGGGTGCTGCCCATGGAACTACAGTGGTCTCCTTTTCACTCTACACAGCAGTGGAGACCTTGGAAAAACCACTTTCCCCAGCAGGGAGAGCTCAACCCAAAATGGAGAAGCAGTAGAAGCAGGGAGAGGGCTGATAACTTTTGTTTTCTTAGCAAAGCTGTCAGGGACTGGACTGGCACCAGAGGGGTGCAGAAAGGTAGATATAGGTAGATATAGACACTTTATTTCTATCTGTGTTGTATAGAGAACTCAGCTCCTGTGATGTGACTGGCAGGGATGCTGAAGAACCCAAGCATTTTTCCACTTCTCCCCTAAGCGCATGCTAAATTGTATGTGCAGAATTTCAAAGTAATTAATCACATCCTTCCATAAATTTTGGCTCTGCTACCTGAAGATTCATTTAATTGGGCTAATTGTTTTATGGAAGTGTAACAAAGAACAGGTCAAATAATTACAGACTGGGCTCTTTTAAAATAATGGTCCAACTGCTGAAATTTGCAGCATCTGGCTACTGAGTGGAGTAATGTTAGATGAATTATATATTATAGTCCAGTGAGGAAAATCTTCCATTTTTGTCTGTGAATGGGGAAATAAAAGACTGCAATAGCATGTGAAACTGTCATAACAGCTTTTCACGGTTGAGACACATTAAATTACCAGCAATCAATATCCTGAGAAAAACTTAAAAGAAATAGATTTGCTAGGAAGGACTAAAGAAATGCACCCAATTTTAACTGTGAGCTTTATTTTGCCCATCACTAAAGAAGTTGTAACAGCTGCATAGACTGAAGCTGAAAAAGGTTTTTTTTAGGAAAAAAAACCTAACCTACCGACTTCACAGGGGACTTTGGCTGAGAACAAAAGGATGCAGATTTTAGGGATGAGTATTCTTACACACAGTACTCAGAGAAACAGAAAGCAAGAGAGAAGGTTATGTAGGCCAAGTAAGAGCATGTCTTGAGGCTGCAGAAGACCAACTCTTTGCCATTCCTCTGCCATATATTTTAAAATTAAATGACTGCCTGTTGTTCCCCACTAGGTGCGTGGTAGTCTTGGCATCTTATAAATGGATCTTCTGCAACCCAGCCTGATTTCCCGAGCTGACAAGTCACGGACCCTGTGATGACACATGGGTTTTCTACTGCGTGACTCGTGTGCCTAGTAGTTCTTAACAGTTTTTGTTTTCCGAGTCAAGCTGGAGTCGCACGGCGCTGGCAGTCAAAGAGAGCTAATACAGTAAATGGAAACTGCTGTCAGTATGAACCAGATTAGTCAATCCCTATAGCACAAGTGAATTTCAGATAGCAGCTCAAGCATGACCACTATGATCACAGCCTAGTGTTTATGTATACACAGAAACAATGAAGTGGCCTGGCAATTACTGGAAATACATTCCTCAAGCTTTCAGGCTATGCCAAGCTTAAAATTGTGGTCAGCTCGTGTGGGAGAAACTAGATCAACTTGGATTGCATTGCAGCAGTTGTAATTGAATTGTATATTTTGCCTTTCTATAAAACTTCCAGTGCTAAGTGCACAGCAGCCTAAACAGCTGTGACATGCAGTGCTTTCCGTGACTCCAGATCTCACAGGTACAGAGCCATGCCACTTCTTCTCTTCTCCTGCACAGCCAGACACCATGCCTCTCCAAAGCCGGGAGGCAACCAGATCCAAGCCCGAAGCAGTTGGAGCCCCTGGGATTTGCTGTGACTAGCGACGGAAAAAACACGGCTTTGGAGCAGAGTCTGACCCTGCCCCAGTCAACAGGAGCTCTGCTGTTCCCTTCAGCTGGGCTGGGGTCACAGCCTGCAAGTTTGCACAAGCAGCTGACAGTTTGGTGATTAGAACATCTACCTACCACAGTGAAGTTTGCAAAATAAGACAAGAAATGCCAGCTTTTTCCCTTTTATTTTTCTCCTCCCCTAACTACTCTTTCATCAATGTTTTCTATTGCAAGTTCTTGGTCTTTTCCAACCTTAAAGATTCTATGACTCTGACCTTTACAGCCCCTTTTCACTTTATCTTAGTAGTTCAAGTAATTCAACTGCATTTTATATATACATACATACATACACATACATTGAGATATATATATATATATATATATATACACATGACATATGCATATATTAAATAATTTCCTTGTCTCATGTACTGCATTGACTCATGGTCACCCTGACTGCTGGTAGAGCTTGGCCACCCTCATCCTGTCCTCAGCACCTGGCTGGGGTCCCAAAACACTGCACTCTGCTCCCTGAGCCACTCACTCACCCCTGCCTTCCTCAATATGCTCCACTCCAGTCTGTCAGGCAATAAACTCATGTTCACCTTCACAATATTTTAAATTTTTTTACCTCTATTGAAAATACTGCTCTTTCTTCAATTTTCCTCCTTATTTGATAAGTCAAAAGATTTCTGCAGAAAGTAACTTGGCTGAGGTAGTTTCAAAAGCAAGTTTTCTATATAAACCAGTTTTCAAGAGAACTTCTAGCTCAACACAAGTTTAGTTTGTTAAAACTCTTCTCTTTGCACCTTCTCTATCTGCTATACCAAAGGAACAAAAAATTAGAAACAAACACTTCCTCACCTCTGTACAGAATGAGCATATTATATGATTTCTTTTTAACTAGGATGCATAACTCCAGATTTATGAAGGAGCTCCTACTCCTTCCATTCCTGTTTTCCAAAATTTCTAAGCTGTAGTAACTATTATGTCTAGCAGTTTACCCTGTTTTATCGAAGCAGTCTACCTCATTTTTCTTACTAAAAATTCAGTTCTGCTTCCTAGTATTTAGGCAGCACCATCAGAAAGCAACAACTGGGCTGGAAAAACCAAAGACAAGCTATAATTTTAATCTTCTACTGTATAATACTAGTATTGCACTTAATACTTGGCTAGACTTCTTAAATACTGAAATTCATGTTGGAGGGAGCATGGGGGACGGTGCACAAATGTTACTTGATCAAAAGAAAAGGGCAATATTTACCCAGACATTTTTGGACATTCCATAATGCTTTCACTGGAGTAAAGCTTTCAGTTAAATAGTTCTCTTCTCTGAAAATACATCAATATTTCTAATTACAAAGCTATGCAGGGAAGAACTCTTATGCTGTATACCAAAGCTGAGGAAACTTCTACTGGGGGAAGAGAAATGATATCTCAAAAGCTGACTTTTGTTGTACTCTATCATTTGGCCCACAGATCAGAACAAATAAACAATTTTCATTGAAGCTGCTTCCTCCAGCCACTTTTTCTTGCAGAAATTTGTTCTGAGGCGTTTCCTGTCAGTGCTTCCCAGTGTTCTCCAAAGTCTGCATTTTTTTAATATATATAAATTTTACTGTCCATGGCAATAAATATCATTTCTGTCATCTGCAGCTATCAATATGTCTCAGAGAATGCTTTTCCATCTCATGTGGTTGTGATGAGCTTTCAGATTTGGCTCCCAGCACTGATCCCTTCTTGGCTCAAGAGCAAAGTAAATCTGCAATAGCCATTAACTATAATTTTAACTAGATCTGAGGCTTCAAGAACCCTACTGCAGTCTCTTAGCTCACTGTTGCACGAGGAGCTGCAAATGCCAAAACGATGATAACATCAAATAAATGTGATGTTTCCTGAAAGGTTCAGGTGTAATTGTCAAAATCCTTCCCGTTGCACTAAGCATGAATTTCACAGGTATAAGAATGATGCTAAAGCTATAGGAACAAACCCAGGGATGGAGCCATATATAAAATTATGGTGCATGTCTGATGGGAACGAGATGCATTTCCCCTGTTGCAGGGAGATGCCCAGTGCAGCCAGGACCCTAAGCAGGATGGAACTCTAGGCAGCCAAAATCCAGGCACACACCCAAGGTGGAAACCCACATGGGCAGAACAGAAACACAGGCAGAGCAAAGCACATATCTTTGAGTTGGGCATCAAAGTGGAGGGGAAAGTGACTTCTGTGAAACATCTCTAAAAAATAACAAAAACTCTGCTATATAGACTTTATTATAGTTACTCATTTAAGAGAAATCTGGGACTTAGATGATTAAACACGTGAAAGCCAGAGGAAAAATACCCCACAATTCTCCTCTTGCATGTACCAATAAGGCTTTAGATTTCTATATAATACAGACTTCTTACATTATTCAGCCAATGGTCTGTAATTAGAGATCAAAAAGCATTCCCACAGCTCAAGATACATGCACGCACTATTCTGTGTGTCACTATGCCCAAAAAGATCATTTCCTCTGTCATATTACAGTGAAAAACCAGTGCACATTTGCTAGAAATATAAAATATTTCTAGCTGAAACACTAGATCTTCTTCACCATATCTAAAGTAAAATTAGCTTTTTTACCTGACCCTTCTTAACTTCAGTGCCAATGTGAGTTCTGGTAGAGAAGCTAGATAGTCAATGTATGTGCCCCTCTGGTGATACCTATAGCTTAAGACAATTCAAACAGAATCACAAATCTCCTTTCTTCTTCCTGAAAACTTTAACTTCTCACACATTTTCCTGGTGGCTTCCCTTCGAAAAAGTACACAACAGCATTATTTTTATCATGCGACACAGCTTTTTCATTCCCAGAATAGGATTTGTAGGAGAACACCCAGGCAGAGAGAAATATGCCCACTTGAGTTGCCCAGCCTGCTGCAGCAGCTGCTCTGTTTGACAGCTGAAAATTGCATTTTCAGGCACCAGTCCTTGCAACTTTTTGGAGCTCTTGCGTCAGCTACTGCAGGCTCTGGAAACCGGTGCTGGGGAAATCTGTGCAACTGCTGAGAAATGGAAAGGGAAACCCTAAAAAACCATGTAAAACACACATGTGGGCCCACAGCTTGTCATTAGGGCCACTGATGTCTCAGCCTCTGTCTCTACCAGCTCAAGGCTCATAGGTAGCCTCTGTCCCACAGAGCTTGTTCCAGCCAGATGTTTGTATAGAAAGCAGGTACAGAAAAATGTCAGCATCACTTAAGCAATGCCTAAACACGTGTTTATTCACGCTGCAGACGTCTCACCACTGCAATGCTGTGCTTGTCCCCAGTACTTCAAAGAGGCCCTCAGAAGCCAGCTCTTTGTGTGGTGTGGCAGAGTCTGCATTGTTCTCATTACCACTCACAGAACTCTCATCCAACCATTAAATTATATAGCTTTCATCTGTTTCTTAAGAAGACAAGGCTAATGCAATCATGCTGAGTACGTGCATGTGTGTGTCCATCCATGTATCTCCCAGCAATTTTTGAGCATCTGCCTGACTTTGATCACTGCTGGTAGGTCAGAGACCTTGACAACACCAAACTCATGAAAGTTGTCAGGAAAATGAACACCTGGTCTGAAATAAGAAAAACATGCTTACAGTCCCAAAGCAGAAAAAGCTTCCCAGCTCACTCTTGGACTCTAAAGGATCCAACATGAGTTGCAAGACCAAGAGAACCAAGGCTCTGCCAGTGCTACAAGCATCATATTGAAGCATCATAGCATAGCAGCGAGAGACACCACAAGCTGTGGCTTCCACAAGGTACCCTGGTCCCCCAGAACCCCATTCTGCCTTGAGCCAAGGGCTTAAATAGCCCGTGGTCAATGCAGTTGCCTCCCAGCTCTTATTATTCCAAAGAGAGAGAGAGAAACACCAACTTTCACATCCATATCACCTTTAATGACCTCAACATGCCAGCTGAGCCATTGAAGATTCATGCCATATAACTCTCATGGATCATAAGGAAGCGCTGATCTTGCAGGAGTCAACAGGGGCTTCAGTTTCAGAAGAAAACAGAGCTGGAAGAGGCGTACTTGTCAGGGAGAGAAAATTACCAAAAAATTAGTGGTGAAGAAAGTGTAACAGGATACTTTCTTGCAGACATTTCTTGAGGAAAGTAAAAGGAATACCTTTCCTTGAAATCAGCCACAACGATAGTTTAAAAAAAAAATTACACTGCAATACTTTGGGATTCAAACTTCTACATTCACACTGTAAATAGATTTAGATATTTTTGTCCTCTTCCCCTGACTAGCTGCACAGTGAGCTGGGAAGTCAATCCACACACAGCATGATCCCACAAATACTGAAGAGTCTGTTCAAGCCCTCCTCCTGGTCTTAGAGCTGCCAGCTGCTTCTAAATGAATCAAGAGCATTACAATCAGCAGAAGACCAACAGGCGTGGAAGTTGCCTTCCTTCAAATATATTCCTGTCACTCCGCTTCAGAGGACCTATGCATAAGAACTAACCTCACTAGAAGGTCCCTCTGAAAATGCTACATTTATAAACATAAATGCACATACAGGCATGCACATGCACCTGTGTACAGACAGAGAGTCCCAGCAGAGTAAACACAGCCAGTTACAACACCTTTGCATACCACGCACAGCGACATTCTCACAGCTGCCAGAAGAGCACCCTTTTGATATACAAACTACAGAGGTGAACTTCAGCTACTTTTAATGAAATACGGTGAGTGCTGCTTCTGGCAAGTGAACTACAAAAGCTAATATTTAAACAGCAGTAGCAATAAAAGCTATTACTTCCAAGCAGCAGAAAAGATTTACGTTAAAAAAAAGAAAGTTATTTTTTCCTCTTTTTTTTCCCCTTTTCAAAAAAATTTGTAGTTTCAGGTTATCACTCACATCAGTAGAAGCTATGTTCTCTTTGGTGGCTGCAGCTTGAGCATATAAGTCTAAGTCCTAGCATTAATCAGATTTTTAATTCCCTAGGCTGCCCTCGCTCTTGTCCATTTTTAATTTTTTTTTAATCATCTTATTAGTACTTCCATAAAAACAAGTGAAATATCCTCATGACCCATCCTTTCCTCACTTCACCTGTAAATTTCATTCTATTCAGACAACAAACTTGAAACTTTTTTAAGTTGTTTAAAAGTCAATTTTAAAAGCATTTTGCCTACACATCTTTTTTTTTACTTCATTTCTGAAGTATTTTATATTGTTTTATTTTTTTCAACAAAACATTGAAAGGCAAAGAAAACCCCTTTTGCTTGCTATATGTATGTCATCATAAAACTGTTTCAAAGAAAATTTCACAGAAGATTGTTTAAATTTTAGCATAATCCATTCATACACCTTCATTTCTGGATAAGCCAAGGCATCCTAGTGCATAACAAGCCTCCAACTAATCTTCAAATCCCATTGCCACAATACCTGCAAGTGTGCTGTCGGGGTGCTGGTATTTCCACGTGCAGCTGATGCATCTTGCCATGCAATTTTAGCATTTCAAGGTGTAAAACAAGGTTTTTCAAGAAAAAGATGGCCATTCCATAATAAGCCATTCACATTTTTAGTGCAAGTTAAGGCATCTCTCATATATTACACATACACCAAAGAACAGGGCTTTTGGAACTACACCCATAGTATATCCCAGATATATCAGCAAGATTAAATTCTTTAGTATAAACTTATTCCTGAAAAAACATTTTGAAATTATTTGCAAAGGGGCATGCATGAATTTCAATTCAAATTATTCAACATTATTGAAAAATTTTAAAGATTCATTCCTTGTGCGATACTCAGCAACTACAAATGTAGGACACAGATCTTGTGGTTCATGTGGTGCAACACTTCCTTCAACAGGCATCACGTGAAGAAGCTGAGAGGCAGACACTGATCTCTTCATTCTTGTGTTCTGTGACAGGACTCAAGGACATGGCATGAAGTCAGGGGAGGTTTTGTTTGGATATCAGGAAAAGGCTTTTCAACTGAGAGGGTGTTGGGCACTGGAACAGGCTCCCTAGGGAAGTGGTCACAGCACCAAGCCTGTGACAGAGCTCAAGAAGCATTTGGACAATGCTCTCAGGCACACAGTGTGACTCTTGGAGCATCCTGTGCAGGGCCAGGAGTTGCACTCATTGATCCTGATGGGTCTCTTCCAACTCAATATGATCTAGGTAACAACTGGAAAGAGAAGCGTGGCAAAAGGAAGACTTGAGGGAGACCTTAGAGCAACCTTCCAGTTTCTAAAGAGAGTCTACAAGAAAGGTGGGGAGGAACTTCTAACAAAGCCATGTAGAGCTAGAACAAGGGGGAATGATTTTAAACCGACAGAAGGAAGAGTTACATCAGATATTATGAAGAAATTCTTTACTGTGAGGTACTAGAACAGATTGCCAGAGAAGTTGTGGATGCCCCATCCTGGAAGTCTTCAAAGTCAGGTTGAATGGGGCTCTGAGCAATCTGGTCTAGTGGAAGGTGTCCCTGCCCATGGCAGGGATGTTGGAACTAGATGATCTTCAAGGTCACTTCCAACCCAAACCATTCTATGATTATGGTTTTGTTTGAATTAAGTGTTGTGCTGTCATTAAAATCAAGAGAAAAGTAATAAAAATAGTTTATTTCTTTGGAGCTGGTCACCTCAGAGAAAAGGTGGAGGGAAATGATCCATCTGGCTTAAAATAGTGAAAAGCAAAAGCATGGTGCGTCAATATGTTTCAATGGGCATTTCAAGTCAGAAATCAATCCAACATAATACACTAAAAGAGCACTTTTAAATTTTTTTTTTTGCTTTTATTTACAAATTGTTAAATAAGTAGAAAAAAAAACACCTACATGTCTGCATGTGGTTTCATTAATCAGTGTGATGCACCACAAACTGAGGAAACAAAATTTTCACTTCCCTTCTACTCTAATAAAAGTGCAGTGTACAAGTCATAGCGAATGTTCCCGACTTCCCAGGTAAAAATTACATTGACTGAAGGCAGCCTGAAATCCTCATCTCACATTATTATCTCTAAGTTTCATATGAAGCCCTGTAATTAAAAACAGCTTTTAAATTTCAGCAAAAAGTGAAAGGTTTCAGATAGTCTGGTAGAAGTGAAATAGCAAAAAAGCCAAAAAAAAAAACCAAACCAAAATCTAAAGTTCCTGTCCCTTAACTTAGCTGACTTTTCTGGGGAAGCATACAGAAGGAGAAGGCTGGCCAGGCTGCTATATTCGGGGGAGTGGTGGGCATGCCCACCCTACCTACACCAGAACTGGACCCACATGACTCGGAGAAACACAGTGCACCCAGTTCTCCCATAGCTGTGAGCACAAGCCCCTCACATCACACAAAGACACACCTAAAGTCTGATTCACACCCAGCACTGGTGAGCAGCAAGGGTGAATTTGTCTTCTGGATCCCATTTTCTTGTCCTGTTCCTGTGTCCAAGCAGAGCCTGAGCAGCTATGCCAACACATGACTTCTATTACATTCAGGGGGCTGCTGCCGCAGCTATGTAAGCCCTGGGGTAAGATAAAGCAGCATATTCCCCTCCTGGTGAGTATTGCCAGCCTAGCATTAATGGAAGCTCTGGACAAAAATAAGAGATGCATCTTTGCAGCTAGTGGGACTACTGGATTCTCTCCTCCATGTTCGCTTGGTGGTTTTGAATTAAATCAAATCGGAGGGCTAGAAATGAGCGCTCTCCCAAAATAGCGCAGCTCAGTCTCATTGCAGGGAAATCGTGGGTCTCCAATTTCTGCTGTGGACATGGCCTCTGACTCGGGGGTGCCAGGCTGAAGTCTCCCGGCACAATTTCGTCAAAACCTCTTCAAGTCAAGACAAAAGTAAAGGCATGAATGCTCCTTATTGCAAGCGTCTCTGCTGAATAGCTTGGTATTGCCCTATTCCCTATGACAATGGAGTTAAGGGAATGAAACATGTTGTTTGGAAACAGTAAAAAGCTGTCAGCAGTAACCACTGTCAATACTCATGCTGGGCTAAGCTTGCTACTCCCGCTTGTCATTTATTTATTTACTTATTAAAAAACATGTTTGATATAAAGCAGTTCTGTAGGCAAGCAACAATGCCAAACTAATAAACCAGTGATTAATTTTGTTCTTGTCCTAGGTTTGTTTTCTTCTTAATAGTCTACGTAAATACATTAGAGAAAACATTCATTTGCCTAGACTTTATGTGGTACGAAGCAAACCCAGAAGCATTTTGCAAAGGCAGCTAGTTGTCACAGAACAACTGGGCAGGCAAACAGAAAAGAAAGACATGAAAACATATGTAGAGAGCTGCATGCAAGCTGTAGAAAGGAACAAGAGACATTACAGTTAAAAAAAAAAAAAAAATTGCTCAGCTCATTCTAAAGTGCTGCCAGTCTAAGAAATGGTGTTACAGTCTTCAGAAAGCAAGAAATAGCCAGACAAGGAAAAGCAAAACTAGAAGCTATTAATAATTTTAGAAACAAGAATAAAAAAAAGATTGTTTGATGGAGGTCTCCGCTGATCACTTTGCATAGATAGAGGTGCTTAAGATTTTAGACACATTATCTGGATGTTTTCCCTTTAACAGCCAGCAAAAATCCTAACTCATATAGAGAAATTTGATACTTTTCATGGAGACTTCGCTTTTATTTCTGGGCCTGAGCTGTAGCAGAAAAGTGCTCATAGAAAATTTTCTTAGATTGTTTTCGGTGCCACCAGCTTCCTTGTTCCAAAACAGTAAAGGGTATGCTCCTTCCCAAGAGCAAGGAGGGAAGCAATTCATGGAGTGCAAGAGTGCTGTCAATGCTGCTCGACCGGTCAGAACACTCCAGGTCTCAGAATGTTCTGCATACTTCTCATGCTAACAGCTTTACAGACAAAGAAGAAAACTCACTTTGCCAAATTGGATCCCCCCTCATAAAAATTCTTCAAACTGCAGCAAAGCTTGAGAAACAGAGAACATCACGTTCCATCTCCCTTTGAGGCAGCAGCAGCAGAGGACCCACTCCTACTGTTTTTTTGCACGCCCTCAGTTATTGCCAACTCCAGTGGCAGCTTGGGTCATGCAAAAAATACAGAAATAGATGAAACTGTCATATTTCCCACACTGGATGGTGGGAGATAAACAGTCCCCCAGGAAAAGTTGGGAGCAATGGCATCACTTCCACGAGGTGCCACTTCAATGCACTAGGAGGTCATTTTTTTAAAAATGCCTAGAAAACATTTATATTCTATTATACTTGTGTGTATTCTATTGCACAATAGAAAAAATATTGTGCATTTAATTTTTTGCCACATAGTATTGGAAAGCTATTTTAAAAATGCTTTGAAGAACACTCCAGAATGTTGCTGGTATTGTTTTCATAATTCCAACTTAGCAGGCTACAGAGAAGAAAATGTTAATGAATAAATTAAAGAAACTTCTACTAAAAATGCCCTAGCAAGTAATTTTTCTGAAAATTTTATAAACACTGTTATACTGTCAACCAAGATATTTGCATGGCCACCTAGGCCACATTGTGTAAAAGCCTTCCCATTTAAGAAAACAGATCCATTAAATTAAGGTGTCTTTAAACTTCCAAGATTACAAGAAAAATACCATGGTTAGTGGCAAGAAAACTTACTCTATTTTACACTATGCATGTGAAGTAGTGTACAAGATGCTGGCATGGAAGACAGACAAATTCAAAGCCTGGATAGGGCATGGGGCTATCTTATCCTTGGAAAGGGATTATATAGTAGCCCAGCACCATCTCCCACCCCAGGAGTCTCTGTACTGCTTTCACAGCTTTTGGTTTCAGTGAAGCATAACTGGTGTTGGTAGAAGTTGTTGCCAAGGTTATCTCTAGTAACTAAACCCAGCCTTTATGTGGCTTTAACAGACAATTTGAGATGGAGACAGACAATTTCTTCAGGGAGAGCCAAATAGCTGACTTCCAGGGTGATGTAATCCTCGAAGGTTATTGCAAAGTAAACCTGTAAGCACCACACTCTCTGTTGTTGGGGTTCCCCTCCATTCCCCCAGAACATGGGGTATAGGAGTGAAAGTCTTCAAGCACTCAGAGACCAAAGTGCAGCCTGATACCTCCAGGCTGCAGGGCAGAGCTAAGAATCCTCTCTTACAAATAATACAGTATTCCCAGCTCTCACTCACACTGACACGGGGATGACTCTCACAATCCCAGTCCTGATTCATCACCCCAAAGACCTTGCAGCTTGTGTGAGGGAATTCCAGGTACAGAAGAAATTGCTCACAGAGCAAACACAACCAGAGGCAGCCCTTGGGGTTGGGCTGCACGGGGACCACCAGCAGCCACGTTTGTCCTTGCCTCATTTCCCAACATGGGGCAGCAGTCAGAACGAGGTGATGGGAAGTCACCCTGCAAGGGTGCTTGTCCAAGCGCTCTGAGATGCCCTAACTCAGGTGAGCAGGAAGAGCTGCACTGTTGACATACACATAGAGTTTGATTTTCAAGTCATGATGGTAAACCAGGTCTCAATGCCCACCCTTCCCACAAGTTCGTATTGAGAGCATTCCTGCCATAACTTTGATAAACAAACAAATCCAGTACACATCTTAGCAATTTTAAAAGTCCTGTGAATTAATGTTATTTGAATTTTCAGCTGTTCCCCTGAATCCAAAAACTTTTAAACCTTGCCTTGGCTTGCTTTCCCCATCCCCATTTTAACTTGTGATTTTTCCAGTTCACACTAAATAATCAATATTAGTTAAAATCTTCAGTTCTCTCTAGAGGACAATGCCCTCCAGGTTTTATAATAAAATACCACAATGTTCAATCAGACTTGTATATCATAGATATAAATTGTAAAATAAACATCTGAGGGCAGCCATGATTGAAACTCTGCAGAGCCAAGACTTACTCACTGCCTTTTAGAAAGCAGATAATGTTTACTCTTCCCTAAAGTTTGCGCCTTGTGAACAACATTTCTTTCACACATCCTTCGCAGGATTACAATTCATTCTTTGATAGCCCTCCATGATCCCTTATCTCAGTTTGCATGACATGCAATCATTCAAAATTGCAAACTGAATTTAATTGCCATAGACAAGTGCTAATAGATTTTAATAATGCTTTATTAGACTTTATGCAAATTGGACTGCGTTGGAAAATCTGAATAAAATCTCAGCTTTTGCAGCAATTTCCTCCCCTATGTTGTCTTGAAACACAGAGAGGAAGAGTAAGCTTTAATTAGTAGTTTCTGATGGAATCTGATGATGAAAATGTTCTTCTTATGAATAGATATAGGTGACAAATATTATCTTTAAACCTGTAACTTTCATGATTCATTAATTAGCACTGAGGGCTTTTCTCAAGGGATGATTTAATATTAATACCAGCCAACAGATTTTTTTACATTAGGATTTTTATCTTGATAGAAGTGTGGATGATGTCTCAGAACAGTGTTATGCTGACTACACTTTAGAGTATTCAGTTGACTTACATTTTGATACATAAATAAGTAAAGCAGAGAAATGCAACATATGAGAGATTTTTGAAAAATTAATACAGAAATTATTCAAAATAATCCATTCTAGTAAGTAAATCTGAGTTAAATTATAATATAAAAGCTATTTGAGACTAATAACCATTGTTTTATTCTTCAATTCCTTTTGTGCTGCTTTTCCTTCAGGACAAAATCTTACGATGTATGGAAGGTTTCCATCTGCAGGATAACTTCTTGGTGTCAGTGGGAGAGGCACACAAATCAAAATCCACAAATAGCCTACGTGTATTTTTTTTTTTTTTTAACTCATGAAAGAACTATGTTATAGAAAGGAGCACATTCATGGGACTATTTTTAGCTCTGCCATTATTAATTAATACTGCAGGGAAAATATCTCAAAATAGTTCAGTTTCTTCTGCCTACCCATATACATAGGCACTGTAATTTGCACACCATATACACCACAGTTAGGGAATCCTTCCAGGATAGAGTTCCTTTGGAAGCATTGCTATTTCATGTTACTCACAAAGATATCATATTTCTTCCTGAATCTATGAAGAAACAAAAGAAAAGCCTAATGTCATAACTAGCCAAGGTGATAGAATATTACTTCAGGTCTTAGAAACAGCCAACCCAAATATTTTCTGTTGACAAGCTCCACTGAACGGCGCAGGAGCCAGGCATTACATCACATATGCCAGATAACACTTCCTATCTTGGATTAAGAAAATCTGCCAGAAGAGTATTAATAGTTGCTCCATTTAGAGATAAGGAGATCAAATTACCAAAATCTTACAGTGGTTTACTCAGAAGCAATAAGAGCCTGGCTACGCTTAAGTTGGTGGCAAAACTTCAACAGAAGTATGATTCCACTCACATATTTACTAAGCCAGCTCAAATCCTTCCTCTTCCATTCCTTATTGCCCACCATAAAGCAATTACTAGGCATAAAACCAGCCTTTCCCTACGAACACAGTGCAAATCAATACAACTTTAAAATTCACATACAAGATAAACAAAGATCATTTGTAGCAGATATACAGCGCTGTGACATGCAGCAGCTGTAATTCAGAATGTAAGAGAACATTTAAAATAAAAACAAACACAAACCAATCCTACCACAAGGCAAAGCTGAAAAGCAAACCTGGAGTTTGAGTTTTTTAAGTTAAAACAGATTGAGGCCATTTTTGGTAGAACACTAGTTTCAATTGTTTTAAAGGAAGTATGACAGAGCACAAAGGAGCATGAGCCTTACTGAAACTGCACAGATACCTAACATTTCCCTCTTCTTTGGAAAGCCTCCACCCACATACCTCGCCCGAGATTCACAGGCTCTTCCTGAACCACCTGAGGTAGCCCTGCCACTGCAGCCAGCCCAGCTGCAGGGCGTAAGCAAGCCCCTCAATGCTGCTCATCCCTTTCATTTTTACTGCAAACCAACAGCCTGTCACTGCAGTGCCACAGAGCCAGGCACACTTTGGGTCTGGGACAGGGACAGGCTGGTAAAATTGCGCCAATGGCACGTGTGGTTCAGTTGCTTTGAGGGTCCTTTAATTGCATGTAAGCCGACAACACATAAAGCTAAAAATAAAAAATATAGGTTTCTCAAATGGAAATGATGACTAACCCTTAATGATAATTAATACCAGACACTCCCAAAGACCTTTTTTCACCTACAAATGAAACTAATTACTAGGACTTCTAGCTTATGGTTTGCTGAGTTGCAGAACAGCAGCAGCTGGGCTGTCTTTTTTATTTACTCTTGAAGAGCTTTCAGTAAATCTGTTTCAAATTTTGTTAACCCTAGTCAACCTCCACACCCTCCCCTTTCTACTCCCCTCCACCCCCAATACTCATTCATGAACTACAGCTGAGTAAAGTGATTTATAATAGTGCAATGAACTGCAAAACATGCTCTGGCAAAGGAGCAAATTCCTCCGCCTTCCCTCAGATACCATCAGGTGTAACTGCAAATTCTGCCATACCCTTAGCACAGAGAGAGGAGATAAGCAAGACGGTGACTTTTCCTCCACAAGCTTGCTTGCTGGAATGGGATGCAATGGAATTACACCCTCCCCTCCCCCCCCCCCCCCCCCCCCCCCCCAGTACTAGCCCCATCATGCCCAGGCATCGTGCAGGAAAGGAGGAGGGTCAGCTAATCCCTGGGCTTCTTTTAAAGCCTCTTGGATACAGTGAAAGGAAGCGGGAGAAAATCTGTTATCCTAACTTCAGGTTCTATTTTGCAACTAAGAAAAATTTGCTGATTAGTAAGTGGTCCATAGGGGTCTTCAAATCCAAGTCTGCTTACAAATAGGAACAGTGAGATATGGTTTCCTCAAACTAGCCAACATAAATGCATCTGGTTTACTGTCTAAAGCTTTTTTTTCTTTCCCCTCTCTGCAACATTATCATGCAGTGACTATCTGGACTGAAATAAAGCCATCCTACAAGAGTACAAAAACAGCTCTGCAGGGTGTATGATTTTATTGCACGCCTGATACTTCATTTTATTTTATGTCTTGACTCCTAAAGCTAGGTCAAATTCCCAGCTTCCCTCAAATGGAAATAAGCCTTGAATTGAACTAGTTTTGGAGAACATTTTGTAAATGTGAACTATGAATACAAAAAGAAAAAGAACAACTAATTGCTGTTAAACTCTGTCTCAGCAGTACTGAAATATACAGCTGTTCCCACAGTGGACAGCACAGTTTGACTATTTCAGCCACACAAAGTGTGAAAGAAATTATTAGATGGCACGGGAAATTGAGCAGCTTTTCTAACTGGGAATGAATTTGTCAGAGACAACGTTGGTATAACCAGTGTTACGTGGCACAAAAGGGGGCTGTGTTAAGATACACGAGTTTACTGCTGGAAATATGTTTTATTTTTGTTTGCCTTTTCATACAGGGCCACAAGTCTCCTTTTCTGTTAGACCTCTGTGGATAATGAAATGCAGTTTTGAAGGTAAGTTTTGAAAAGCAGTCTGAAGGCAAGCATCAGTAGCGATTTGGAAATTCTTCTAAAGAAGGATCCAGAATGTAGACAGCTTGCACCACACCTAAAAATGTCAACCCTAGCTTTTATCAACATCTTAAAAAAAAACCACAGACTTTGTCTGCTATTGGCAATAAGGCAGAAACTGCTTCTATCAGCACATCTAAACACAAATTTTCATGTTCACTTCAAATGAAGCTGAACACATTTAACAGGGTGGTCAATCATTTGTGTATTTTATTTTATTTATCATTAACTTGTTAAACAAAAGGGTATCAAGGAAACCTTGCCTGGGTTCTGGATGAGACATTTCATTAACACATATCTCAACAGAGGAGCGTTTTCCAGAAATGTATCAGTAAAAACTGAGGATACTCAGGTGACTGGGAAATAGGGAAAATCATCTAAGTGACACACAAAGGAAACAGGACCCTTTTACTCTTGCAGGGATTTTTTGAACTCTTTTTGACAATCCCTTCAGAAGGGATTCTTGCTGTTCAAGAAGTCACTTTTCAATACCTCCCTTATGGTAACTTCAATCAAAACTAGGAGAGCCAATGCACTATCAGGACACCACAGCAAGGCTGTCTGAGCTACTATCATGAGTTTTCATTTCTATTTTTGTAGTACCTGCTGTCATGGCATATTTGCAGTAGAGCTCAGCAACAGTCCTTCAAGTACAGCAGAGCCCTTCTGATAACTCCAGCATTACTGCAAGCACCCACGCTTGCCGAGCAAGCTTTAGTCCTTGTGTATCTAAAGTTGTCTTACAGCTTGATCAGCTCAGTAAAACACACCAAAAATAGAAAAAAAAAAAAAAAAAAAAAGACATACTGTAAACCGTATCTTTCAATGTGTTCCTGAAATACCACCCATGTTCTCACTATTAGGACAGCATATTTACAGCATGGTCTTCAGCCAAGGTGGTGTTAAAACCCTACATAAACTCAAGCCCTGACCTAAAAAATGTCTCCAAAGGATCTAGGCTCAGCTTGGAGACAAAGCACTTGGGGCTCCACACACACAGAAGAGCCCATGTCTGCAGGCAGCAGCCACCGAGCCAGACACCCACTTCTACTGAGAATGGTACAGAGTTCACCTCTGCATCTCCCAAACACAGCAACACTCTTCAGCAGCACCTTGGTAAAACCTAGGCAGCACATTTGTGCCACAATTGAAAGGGTGTGTTTTGCTCTGGGAAGTAATTCCATTAAAAAACAAGACTACTGCACAGTTCTGCTTTGGGGCTCTGGCCCATCACAGCTTTTCCTCCACCTCCACAGGGCCAACACAAATAAGACGGGACAAGCAGGAGTGAGAGCCTGCACTGCCAACACATATCTTCCTAACTTGTAGCCCCTTGCCCCTATGCAAGCAGACTTAGAGGTGGGGCAACAGCAGCCCCACCAGGAAAACTGGAGGCTTTAGGAAAAGCAAAGCTAGGAAAAATAGTGTGAAACTTGCCTGACACTTGAAAGTACTGATGCTTTTTTCATAGTAGGAAACAGGAGCTCAGCTTTTCTGCTTGCTCAGAGAAGTGCAAAGCAGTGGTTCTATTAATGCTAGTGATGTACTTCCCGATTTTCTGTGGATTCAGTGAGGTAAGAGACATTCTAAGGTCTCTGCTAAAAAACTGAGGACAAGCTGCAAATGAGGCACATTTGGAGTAACAAGGAGTATTTATCATTTTTACCTTAAGGCTGGGTAAGTCTAAGTGAAAAAATGCCTAGAAGATATCAGTCACTCATGGTGAATGGCCAGTCAGAAAGAAGCTTTTCAAGTTTTTCATCTTGCATCCCAGGAAAGCGCTGCTGTATCAACACATGATGAACATGTACACCCCTTTGAGACAAACTCTAAAATGCTCTGTGCTCTCTGTAACAACTACTGAGGCTCCCGCCCCTTCTCCCCCGATGCAATAACACCCACAGAAACTAAACCAATGGGATTCCCAGAGATAAAGCAAAGTTCCTCGGCTTCATACATGAGAAAGAAAAATAAATTTGCTGTCACATTCAAAGTTGCATCTGCCAGCCTGAATTGTTTCCCTACTTGTTAATGAAGTGGTGTTTTACTCTACTCGAGATGAGATGCAGAATTCCTTACAAAAAAATAATCAAAATACCACACCCTGAAATGCAGTTTGAGAGTTTTATCCTATCTTTATCTGCAAGCAAAGGAGAAACACTTATTTCCCTTCCAACCACAACATCTACCTCACTGTCAAACAACAGCCCCCAACTGACAACCTCAGAACCAAATATGTTTCCTGTACCTACACTTTGATCTCCAATTGCAACTAACCTAGAAGGGTAATAGTTACATTCGAGGTCACTAGGAGGTCTTGACCTCAGTTATTTCACCCTTCTCCAAAGAAACTTCTACTTTAATCATCAGCTTCCGGGTAATCTATTAGTAACTGGCATAAATCATACATCAAAATGGGCTCAGGCGTTGTCACAAGGGTTAGAAAATGATCCATTAAGCTCTTCCTCCTCTCCCCAAGCAAACACTAGATTCTGACTTTTCAAAAATAAAAAAAAGTAATCTAAGATGTGCCTTAAACTTTCAATTCCTGCACGTATTTATTCTTCTTGAAAACAGGCAGGAGAAAGGGAGGTGGGAAAGAGTAACCAAAGACAGAGCTGTCCTGTGATGCTGCTCAGTGTGATAAGCCAACATGCCAAAAAGCACATTTGCGCCCTCTCTCACCCATGCTTTCTCCTCACCACCATCCCAAAGACACACAAAACTGAAGACTAAAATAATTCAGGGAAAAAAAAAACCTGTGAGACTTGGCACATGTAAATTTTGCTGCCTGACTTCACCATCACTGATTACAGCTGACGGAGAGTTAATAAAAGAGCAAAGCTGGCTGTCAGAGCAGATTAGTGTGTGTAAAGGACAAGACAAAAGAATAATGCCATCATTATTATTTATGGTCATTAACTGGGTTGAGTTCGCTTCTACAGCACCCTACCTGAGCAGTAAAAATGATCATCTAAACATGAAATACTACATTTAGAGTTAAAACACTAACATTTTGCCTGCACATTGGCTTGATCTCTTTTATAAGAGGTATTTGATTCTGGAATTAGCCAGAGTGGGTAACACAGATTTAGATAACGTGAGTAAGAAACTCCTCGGATTTTTGACCTTAACAAAGAACAGTGCTTTTCTAGTAATGGAGCAGATAAAAGCTCACTGCCTCCTTGTCAAAAACAATTGAAAGGCAGGCACTGTGGGAAGGACAGGGGAAGCAATGGTGGAGCACAACAGACAGCACAATGGAGGTGGAAATATCAAATACAAGACAGGAAAGGGCATCCAAGAGACAGGAAAAATGGGACCATGTGGGGAGCAGGATTCTGGGTGGAAGACTCTGGTGGCAGGGACTCGAGAAAAAGTGAAATGACAGAGATAAGACAGGGCTGCTTTGAGCAACAGATGAATTCCAAGACAGATAGATACTGTGAAGGTGGTGTTCTGGCTGGAAGAGAGAATGAAGATGACTGGGGGATGGGAGGAAAATCAGAGGAGCAGAAACTTAAAGCCTGAGGCAAAACAGGGTGGAACATCTCACAGAAAGCACCATTGAGAGGCATCAGGAATAGAACAACAGCCTTTGGGAGCCTGTGTCCAGAGGAAAGCAAGGCAGTGTCAGAGGCTACTGGTGTAGCAGCCGCTGTGTGTCACTGGTCAGAGTAGGCGTGGGAAGTCCTAACTACAGGTTGGAAAGTATAACTTTCCTGATCTGGTACTCCAGGAGCATTCAAAATCCCTGAGATGGTTGAAAACTGCATCAGCCCTTGCTGTCTGCCCTCCTCTGCTGCCTCTTATCTTATTAGTTCCTTTTTGTTTCTTTCAAATAAGATCCCAGGGCTTATAATCTACAGGACCTGAGCTGAAAACACTAACAAGCTCTTTTTTTTGTCCTTGTCTGGCTGGGTAATTAATTCAGCCATGACTTATTGTCAACAAGAATGTCCATCAGACACATATGCAGACTATAGGCCATGGGATAGCACATCCTCTTGTGCACACCTTGAAACCCCTTCTCATAACAGGGCAGATTGGGATTCACTATGTGACTACAGCCACTCTTGCCTGCTTTTAGTCATGTACCTAATGGGACAGGGATGAATCAGGGTTCAACTCATCCACTGGTAAGCCTTAACATTTAATCTACATAGTTATATTTAAGAAGCCCTCAGGTTTTTTTGAGAGAAAAGAGAGAAATGTGAAAAAATCCATTCTTTAATGGATTTTAATGTACAGTCTGTCCATATTATTATACATACAACGACACTCTAATTCAGAGGCTGTCTGCTTACTGTTATCCCTGAAAAAAAATGGGGTTTTTTTTATTCTTTAAACTAGAGAAAATGTGATCTTTCGACACTCATTGCAATGTTGCAATTTGTTATACCTGTATTACAGGTCTAAACAGAGAAGCTGCAGCTGCTGATAAATGGAATAGCACCTCAACAGGAGTTCTCAATACCAGACCCCCTGTGTTGGTTCATTTATTCATTTCCAAGAGAATAAACTGTTTGTTTAGACCTAGAGAGATTATATGGGTCTACCTGTGTGAAACTGTCTTTACCCTGTGCAGCTACTGTTGCTGCAAGAGAGCAGTCAGATTTACACTACACTTTCCCTGGTGCCAGAGAGGAAGATGCCACCTCATCTTCATCAACAGGCTCCAGATTTTGAGATTGCATCCTTCTAAGTAGATTCTGTGTAGGACAATTAAGACATAACTTAATTTTTCATGTAAGCAGAATTATTCACTGTACTTTTCTTATACTTTTGTCCATTTGGGATAAAGAAATCCTGTGCTTTGGCAGATTTAGTTTGGATGATATTTCTGTGCTGATGTATAATCAGGTTATAATCATACTTTATATTCTTATTTATTTTCTCTATGTATACTTTCAAATGACAATGATACCATGAATGAACATCCCTCATGCTATAGTCAGAAACATGATGCAGTCACAGAAGCTTAGCCAGTGACAGAGAAAGCTCAGTGGTGACATTCACTGCCACACCAGGATCAGCACAGGGAGACATCAGGACACTGTAAAATACCAATATCTACAGATACTCTTTCCCACAGACAGCCTCCTTGCTGAATAGCTAAGAGGACAATACAGCTGTGGAACATATTATAATCTTAACAAAGGATGGAGTCATTTCATTCTTTGTGATAAAGAAGAATGGAGTAGATGGCTTTCAGCAGTGCAGAGATATTAGTACAAAAGATGCTCAAACAGAAACCTGGATTCTTGTTACTTCCCTAACTATTTTCATCCTCACTTGGGCAGTTTTAATTCTGACTAACATGCAAAGCTTGAAGAGCAATGTATCATATTAAAAATTCAGTTTTTCAGATCCAAACATGCTACAGGATCAAACTTTTGTATACTGCTGATATCAAGTACCAAACCTAACTTCAGTCCTCTCCTATCTTCCAATGCAGCATTGGCCATACCCCCTACGCTGAGATCCACAAGGTTTCCTTAAGTCACCTAAGGATGAAGCAAGTAAAGGAAATACTCAGTTATGTCTTCAGATATTTTTAACCATTTGCCTAAACGACTTGCTCCTGCCAGTGGAAACTGAGGAAAGATGTTTTGCAGCTAAATCTACCTAAAGAGCTTTGCAAATCTGACAACAGATGATGACGGCACCCTTGAGGGTGGAGTTTCATATTTTCTTAATATCTTAGATGTGCAATTTAGCAAGCCAAAGGAATGAATATATTAAGAATTAGTTTTTCATAATCTTACTGCAACATTTACTAAGATTTTCAGCAAAATCTGCCAATTTTTAATGTGTTCTGACTGCAACAGGAGCAAATTGGAAGGGCCAAGAGATGGTCCTTTTTATTGATAAAATATGTCTTTATAAAGTGTGACTGTACCTTTTAAAAGAATGCCTCAACAAGGCATTATTCAAAAGCAGTTAAAGGCCATTGAACATAACTTTGACAGACCAGTGATGGCATTCTGAAATCTTTCTCAAAGAAATTACAGTTCTAAGGTATTAAACACACATAAGGCTAAGCACATATTATAAGACACCTTTGCAGAAACAGTTTGCTCCAAAGTGTGAATTCAGTGTTAGCATTATGTAGGCACAGTTCAATACACATAGAGACTAAACCTTCATAGATCCTATGAGTAAAAGTAAATCCAGCACTCTTTCATCCTATGGCAATAACACATTGCTCTCTTTTCTAAGGAAAACTTTCATAACCCACCAACTACCAGACTGAATGGACATCAGCTGAGTCATCATGGCATTCATCCTTTGGTCGCTTTCATTCTTCAGCCGTATTTTACAAAGCAGTTCAAACTGGGTTTTTTTCAAAAAGAAAACAACTATGACAGAGGGAAATGTAATCAACTTATAATTTTACAAACACATCTCAAGGCTTTTCAGTAAAATTTGGCTTCTGTGCAAGCTCGCAGTACAATGACTAGATGGAGTTCTTCTTTTGAAGTTTTGTTTAAGAAAATTCTCCCAGGCTAAGACCCAGTAAGTTACAGTTTAGCCTGGAGCAAATTTTTACAACCAAGTTATAAACCCCTGGAATAGGAGTTCATAATGGAAACAGCTGCTCAACCCTCACTATAGCGGGTGCAAGTATAATAAAAACTGCAGGAGTTCACATTAACAATGGCGTCCCCTTACACTCTTTCCTGTTACCCATCCATTAAACAAGCAACACTACTTAATAGAAGGAAAGGCAACAGGCTTTCCTCTTTTACCTACAACCCTGCTCCTTCCCTTCAATAACTAGCTAAGCAATTTATAAGTGACAAAGAATACACTCCCCAACACCCAGGTCTCTTTCAGCAAGGCACGCTTATGGTAGGCTCTCCACTATTGACATCACACACCAGTGACACAACACTGTAGTTCATTCCAGGCAAGTACTGCATATTATAGGATGCACAAATATTGCACATGACACACATCTGACTGCCTGATACTTGTGCTGGGCAGTTCCCACTAAATCTCACCCCCAGCATAGTTTTTCATTCCTTTAACCCTCTCTCTCTCTGGATGATACTTGCAGCATTTTCATACACAGTTCATAGAATCACAGAATAGTTTGGGTTGGAAGAGACCATAAATATCACCTGGTTCCAACTTCACTACCATGGGCAGGGGCACCTTCCAACAGACCAGGTTGCTCAAAGTCCCATTCAATTGAACACTGCCAGGGATGGGGCACCCACAGTTTCTCTGGGCAGTCTGTTTCAGGGTCCTACCACCCTCATAGTAGAGAATTTCCTCCTAATATCTCATCTGAACCTACCTGTCAGTTTAAAGCCATTGACCCTTGCCCTCTCTTTCCATTTTGGATGTTGCTTCAGAGGATTATAAAAGCCAAAGAAATGTATTGCAGACTGTGGGTAGGCAATGCGAGCCTTGCACTGTGATCAGGTTGCTTTCTTTCCCTAAAGATGGCCCTTAGTTTTCCACACACTGCTTTCTCTGCCTTGTCTCCTATTTTCAGCAGGTTACAAAAATAATTATTCTTGAGTTCCTGTACTCCGTTGGGACACTGGCTACCCAAGCTGCAGGTTCTGAGTGTGAAATACCATAACTGTTGAGGGACAACCCCTGACCCCACCTCCCAAGCTGGGATGACACCAGGCTAAAAGGCAACACAACTGGGTATCAAAAACCCAGTAGGAGTTCACAATGACAGCAGCATCTCTTTGGACATGTTTTTTCATTTCTATTAACTAACGGGATTTTTTTGCCTAATATTTATTAGTGAACAGTATATTAAGCATACTGTGGCTCTCAATGACACAATAGGACTGTCCCCCACATATCCCAAACACTTCACTCCACAGCCAAAGCACCTGTGCAGCCAAGTATTGGAACCTGTGTGAAGGACAAACCCAAAGCTTTCTATAGAAGCTTACTTTTCAATGCAGCTAGGCTCAGGAGAGAGCTATCAATAATATAGATTTGCAACAGAAATGTTTTCAGAAAGCAGGCAACTTGAAAGAAAGGAAAGGCACTGCCTCCACAAGAAAGGAGAAGGGAGAAATCAAAGGTTGGGATGCTAGACAGAACTTGGAAAAATAACAATGTTTGCTCTTATTTCCTGTATCTCTGTGGGTTTATGTAGGGACTGTCACAGAAAAGGACACAAATCTCATCTTCATAGCCACAGTATATCTGCAAATAGGAATCTCAAACAGCCTAGTTAGAGGCAAGAATTGAGTGGCTACATTCTTCCTGTCAAAAAGAAACCTTGTCTTCTGTCACTCGCAAGCCAGTAGCCTTTCAGACTCACAGTCGCTACCTGCAGGAATTACACATAAGACCTGCTTAAACAATATTTTTTCTATAAATAATAAAAGTATAAATTCGCCATCTTGGTACTGGCAGCTGTGTCTTGTTCACATATGACATCAACATAGCTAAAGGATTCTCTCCTCTGCATGTGATCAAGCAAGAAATAAAGTATAGTTCTTAATACTGACTATTTAATTAAGAAATAAATCTACCTTTGAAGTCAAGTGAATGTAGGAAAGAAATATTATGGAAAGTGGTTTTAGTATCATGTATTTTCACAAGAAGCCTGAAGAAAACACAAACATCATGAGGCACATGTTAAAGAAGATGGGGCCAGGCTATCTAGTAGTGAGCAGTGACAGGACAAGGGGCAGTGTGCACAAAATAAAACAGGAGAACTTTCATCTCAATATGAGAAAAAATTTCTTTGTGGGGAACAGAGCTTGAGCTTCCTAGAGAGGTTGTGGAGTCTCTTCCTCTGGAGATACTCAAAACCTACCTGGATATGTGCTTGTGTAATCTGCTCTAGCTGACCCTGTTGCAGCAGGGGTGTTGAAGTAGATGATCTCCAGAGATGGCCTCCAACCCCAGCCATTCTGTGATTCTGAGCAAGGACCTGTAACGTTTCGTTAAGCACAAGCTGGGGAAAAACACTCAGGACAAAATTCTCAGATTTATAAAGCTGAATGATTCACCTTCCTAAACAGTAGCAAGCTGCAGTGTTTATGATTATCTAAGTTATGGTGGAGCCATACATAAGTCTCTGGCAGAGAAGCTCTTGCCCTGAAGAGTTAACAATGCCAGCAAGGCTCCTTCCCGTTGCATCATGTACCAATTTTGTTTCTCACACAGACTTTGCCAGTCCCATCAGCATATCACACAATGTAATAATACACGAGATGCCAGCAGATAATGCTTCTCTTGTAGGCTAAGGACTAACATTGCTGGTTTTGGTAACTGCAGCCCACTGCAACACACCCACCTGTTTCCTTCTAACGACCCCAAGCACCATGTCTGGGCACTATCTTCAAAATTAATGTTAGACAAAGACCACATTTTCCAAAGGGAAATGCCTGCCCTCCCCAGCAGAAATGTGGAGGCGGAAGCTCCTCTGACTTCTCCCAGGGCAGACAAGGTCAAGTCATGGTCCTGATGCTCTTCCTGGTCTTGTGGTTCCCTCCTGACTCAGGGGGGAACTAGAACAGGGAGTACTTGCCTACATAGCTGATAGCATGAATTTTCCCTAGCTTTTTATGAACATCAAGGTTATTAATCCTATTTCTTTATTTTGATCAGACTGGCTTTCCCCTCCACAGAAGCAGTGGTGCATACTAGTAGGAAAAACACAAGATTTCTCACAGCTCCTGTCAGTTTCAAAAGAACAAAAATGACGCCTCATCCAAGCTAGGGTAGAAAATTATGGCTTTTTGTAGATGGTTGATGGGTCACTATGAAAATTACACTGAAATCTAACAGAGCAAATTACTGACCATTATCATTAATGGCAAAGTATTTGGCAAAAGACTATTGCCTTGAATTAATGCCATGAGTTAATATTTTTAAATGCAGTATATTTCATACATAGATATGATCATTTTCCCTAGACAGACAACTAGAAGGGAGGTGCTTGGCTCCTTCTACAGTTAAAAAGAGGGTCTATTATAAAGCTTGATAGAAGTCTTACATTTGAGCCTGTGTTTACCCAGGAAAGCTCACAGAAACCACTTTTTGATAGGGAAAAGCCCATGGGCCCCAGGAAGAAAAGTTGAAATTCTCTCAAACTGCATTTTTACAGGATGAGCAAGCAAGCTGGTCACATCAGCTCCCTGGCAAGCTAAGCAATAGCAGTAGGTGTCTGTGGCTTTAAAAGAAAATTTTCTCAACAGTAAGCTTTTTTCCCTACTGATTTAAATAGCAGTAAACAGAAAACACAAGAGGACATGCTCACCCTTCAAACTAGACACATCAGGCATAACAAACAAAGGCTCTTGTATTTCTGACAAAAGAGACAGAAAGAGAATAATCTAAGAAAATTGATAAAATCTGCCAGATAAGTGGCAAATTAGGCCCAAAAATCCTACCAGATAAGTGACTTCTGCAATTGCACAAAATGAGCATAAGGCTGTATCTTCATCCCCATCTCCAAGCCCCCCAAACTCTGATGATCCCATCAGCCATCACTCTGGTTAACAACAGAAATACTCCCTTCAGAAGAAATGCTGTGCAATTTGCCTGATCAGGCCCCATGCAGCCACACAACTTAGATGTCAAAGACTGAGCATTTACAGTAAACCACTGGTAATTTACTCGAGGAGCAAAGGAGGAATTAAGCTGCTGTAAAATCCAACAGCACAAATGCAGGAGAAAATCATAACCTCATTGCAGATGCTCTATTAGCCAGCAAGGATTCCACATTTGCCCAAGTGTGTTATTCAGTCGGCCTACTGCTTTAAACAATAACAAGCTATTTTCTACTATCATGCACCAAATCTCAAGAGGACCTGATCTGGGGTGATGCTGAGGACCTGGTGCCCAGCTACTCTCAGTGGAAACTGGATGAACATTGTACCTCTGGATTTGGCCAGTGATACAGACCTGATGAGACATACAGCACAAGACAAGAAATTGATTTGTTTTCTAAAGCAGAAGAAGGAAAAGAAAAAGGGGCATTTTTTTTTGGTTTTTTGGCAGACCAATAGCTAACAAGGCACCAGTTGGACTGATTCTTTAAATGCTGCGATAGGTGTTTTGATGTAGCATTCAGTGTAAAATGGCAGTCTAAAACCTACATAAACCTCTTCTTCACGTTGCTGTTTAAAGCACAAGTGAACACAGGCATACGCCTACACCTTCTCTAGACAGTAGATTACTGCAGAATATTTTGGTATGCTAAACCAAATGTAAAGACTCATTCCAGGAGTTAGACATTTACTCGAGTTTTACTACTTAAACCACTTAAACTGAAATGCTCGCAGCCTCAAATTTAAATAGCAAAATTCCTCCAGAAGTTTCAATGGGAGAGCACAAGATTGCAAACATTTTGTCCAACCTTTCATATAATACAGGAATTTCCTCTACAGTCTCAGGTGTAGAAATTATTTCCAGAGTTTGTTTGTTCAAGGAAAATATTGAGAAAAATTTTCATTTGTTTGACAGTGTGGTAAACCACAACCACGCTTTTCAAAAAATTATTTTGAAAACCTGCATTAGTAGCTTGCATATTAGCAAATCCAGGTAATTAGAAACAACATCTAGTAGTTTTGATAATTCCCCAGCCAGTTTAAAATAAAAGGTTCAATTTATATGGTTTGCTGCCTGATTTTTGTTCTAAAATGTTAGGTTTTCCATAGAAAACTGAGAAGGCATAAAACCCTCTAAGGAAGACCCCAGTCAGGTGGCAACTCAAAGTTGGAATAGACAGTTAGCCCAAACCTCTAACATCTTAACACCGTCCTGTAGGGCACAAAATACAAACTTGTACGTACATGTTTAAAGATGCCATCTTTCCAAAGCAGCATTTGAAAAACCTCCCATCCACAAGCTATCACTGATGGCGTTTTGGTGGCTTGTGTCTCACTACCAAAAAAAAATTTAAGTTCTTCACATATGTTATTTTCAAGTGCTTGTTTATAGTCCAGTTATGTGAAGATTTTCTCTTTGGTATTTTATTCCATATGTTTCCTTAAAATTCTGTTTGTCTCTCTGGCAATATTTTACTCCAGTGAGAAGCACAGCCAGCTGTCCAATGTTAGTGGACTTCTCCTACAGGTCAGATAAGCACATGTGACCCCTAGAAACAGTTTTGCTGGTAAGTGTTCTAAATACATGGAAATTATATCTTATGGGTGCTCAACTTGAAGAATTACTAAACTCGTAATGCTATTTCTTCTTAGCAACTCACTCTGGAGAAAAACTCTCTGAATTTCTCCTTACCAATCACATCATTATCATAATGAATTCATGTCCTAAAGACATTGCATTAAAGGAGCAGCTTGAGCTGAATTCACAGATTTTGCACAATACTAATCCACTCGCAAGACTCAGCCTTATGCTCAAAATATTCATTTTGAGTGAAGCCTCGAGGAAAGGTGTTATTCCCAGCTCAAACCACTGCTTCTCCCACTTTTACCCTCTCTTCTGGACATTCCTGGGATGTCCTGTGCTTCAAGATCACCTGCTCAGCTGCAGCTTACTGAATGTCCTGAGTAATTCCAGATACAATTCCAATGTGTACAATTAACTCTGTAGCCTTTCTCAGGCACAACTGGGTTGGGGTAATAGCTAAAACAGCCCACAAGCACCACTTTAGGATACAAGTACCCCAACGTCCTGCAAGAGAAATACAAACTCACAGTACCATATGATGAAGTGCATTCATCACAGGCTAAACCTGAAATGTGAAATCACACATTTGCCCACCTAAATCTTTTTAGTTAGTAAACATCATGGTCGGAAAATACACATGACATATGGCTGCAACATGCTTGAAAAAAGCTGCCAAAACTGGGGCTGTTTGAGAAAGCAGGTCACCATCCTCTGCATTCTGCTGCCTCACTAGCACCAGTGTCGCTCACAACCCAACAACAGGAACTTACACTGACTCAGTAAAAATATTGCCCAGAACAACCTGTTCACTATGAGATTGACAAGCCAAAGGGCACAAGAAAATCCATAGAAAGAAACCTCAGACATTCCCCCACACCTCCATGTGAAATGCTCTGCTCTTTCAAATCTTTTGCTGGGCAGCAGTGCATCCGCAGATTTTCTGCTGTGTTCGCTTCCACCCACCTCCCTGGTTCATCAGCCGCTGCAGGGCATCTGCAAAGCGGTACATGCTGCACTGCCATCAGTGCACTGATGACACCCAGCTCTCTATCTCCTTCCCTCTTGACCCAGACACAGCTGCTGGCAACCTCAAACAAAGTCTGGCAGAAATTGGTTTCTGGAAGAAGGCCAGCTGGCTGCTGCTCAACCTGGACAATGCAGAAATAATGCTAATCAGCAGGGGGGAGTGCTTTGAGGACCTGGTGAAATCCATAAGTGCTCCATCAGCTGAGAGCATTTATCTGGCCAGCATCCTAAGCAATGTACAGTGCAACCAGCAGGTTGAGATTTAACTTCCTTACAAACTCACCAAAAGATTCGCTCACTCTTTGTTAAATGCCTGCTTTACTTAGAAAGACCTCAACAGCTTTCCTTTGAGTTTGACTGTGAAAACTGCACTAGGAGCCTAGATGGATGGCCAGGAGTGCCCCTTCTGGTCCTCTTCTGGATAACAAACCAAAACAACTGCAAGCCTGTTCCCTTGGTGCCTTGCATATCCATCATTTTATAGCATAACTCATCTCGAAAAATGATAGCCACTTCTAAAAGTGACATTCACTGATGCTTTGGATAAAATTTTAAAAGCAATTTACACCCCACCTCGGAAAAGCAGCAGCTTGGTTATCTTAAAAATCAAGCAATGTGACCAAATCTATTTTCCTTGGGCTAGTCCAAGGATTTTAGGTAAATGATGAGCAACATGGATTGGGACAGATGATCTTTTATTTAAGACAAGTCATACTTCTTAGTTCTATCCTTATAAGGGACAAATAAGTCTGCATTAAAATTCCCAGCATTTTGCAAGGGATAATAACTCTGTGACTTAATTTACTCATTCAGGAGCAAGACATTAATATTTTGAAATCCTAGAAGCAAGAACAGATGTAACACCTAAGTCAGTTACCACGACATGAACACCAGAATTGACAGTATTGTATTTTATCTTCGAACTGCACATCTGAAGCAGGCTTCTGGGATATCTTTCTAAGCCATGTTGATCATTCATCTACTGCTATAAACTTCTTTTGCTTTCACAGAATGGGACAGGATAGAAGGGACCACAGTGGGTCATCTGGTCCAACCTCCCTTCTCAAGCAGTCATCCCAGAACACATGGCACAGGATTGCATCCAGGTGGTTCTTGAATATCTCCAGTGAGGGAGACTCCACAACCTCCCTCGGCAACCTGCTCCCGTGCACTGTCACTTGAACAGTAAAGAACTTCTTTGTCATATTCAGATGGAACTTCCTGTGCATCAGTTTCTGCCCATTGCCTCTTGTTTTATTGCTCAGCACCACTGAGAAGAGCCTGGGCCTATTCTCTTGGCACCCTCCTTTCAGATACTCACAGACATTGACAAAGTGCACTCTCAGTTGTCTCTTCTTGAGGCTGAACAGGACCAGCTTCCTTAACCTTTCCTCGTAAGAGAGAGGTTTCAGTCCCCTCATCACCTCTGTTGCCCTCCACTGGACCCACTCCATATGAGTCCTCTCTTTAAAGGTCAGCCTGCAGGCTCTTTTGCCACCTTGGTTTACACCAGAGGTACCTGACTCAACCTCTTCATTCAAGACAACTACACATTAAACCAGTGTAGCTTGATCCATTTCCAGACCACAGTAAAGGCAGTAAAATCACAACAGGATGCTCGCTCCTAATGAGCAGTATTACTAGATGGTAAAGCTGCACAGAACAATGCATTTTGCAAGTGTGAGGGAAGGGAAGGTAGTTTTGTGAGCATGGTTTGTTTCCTTTTTATAGGTATCTTCTGTCAAACAATCAGCTTTACTTGTCGTTCTTGTCATCTTCAAATAGACAGTGCAGTAGGCCAGTGTTACAGGTAGAATTTTTATTTGCTGTTTGTATTTGTTTAAAATATCTATTTAAAATAACACATTGTTTCTACCCAGCTATGTCAAAAAAAAAAAAAAACTCCCAAAAAAACCCAAAAAAAAACCCCAACAACAACAAAATACCAAGCTTCACAACTTCTAAGCCTCACAGGAATTTGGAGGCTGCTTTTTGGCCAAATTAGTTCTGGCCATATCCTTTTAACGCTAAGCAGAGGCAATGACGTTGGTAAAAGAAGGCAGGTTATGCAAGGCTGAGAAGATATCTTCAGCACAGTGTGTATGGGACAGCAGTTCTCCAGGATAACAGACAATAGCTTTATTTAAAAAGAAAAAAAAACCACACTTACAAAGGAGAAAAGCTGTGGAAACAAATTAATTTGGAATATGTAAAAAAGGATTATGAAAGAAAGCACAAACTTTCCTTCTCTGCCAAAAGAAGCGATTTACGATGTGTACATCTTTGCCTTGTTACAGTTTATTATGGAGTTGGGTAGCTAAAAGAAAAAGAATTCAAATAAGGAGAGGCTACAAAAAGGCTGGCTCCTACTGTGAGCACAGGGGTGAGGAGAACATGGAATAATACATGAAAAAAGCAGCTCATTGCAACAAAGTGACTTGTTAAGCCTTCAAAGTCTGTCACCAGTGCTCCTCCAAGCAGTGTAACTGATTGCACGGCACATAGTGGGGGTTCAATGGTGTATATTTCTGACTTCCCTTCTCTAAAAAGAAACACCATACAGCCAAAATACAACAACCTTCCACACGTACCTACATGCTGTGAACACCAAAAAGCAAATCAAGTTGCCAAGCGTGGTACATGGCAGTATAACAAGGGGTCACGGGATGAAAGCAAGAAAGGGAACATTTTAGGCTGAACATCAGGAGGAAAAGACTTTTGTTGAACTGTGAAAATGCTACATGCCCACGTTAAAAATTAGCTAGACAAAGCACTAGAAATTACTTTGTATACTACAACTCTGTACTGGCAGAGAGATGGAGCAGAACTAATTGGCCTCTGCAAACCCTAACTTCTTATATCCTTCATAAAAAAACAGTCTATAACCGCTCTTAGATTTAACAAAGGCTTGCACTTAGAAGAGAAAATGAAACTGGGAAAGCAGAACATCTCCTTGCAAGCCTATTTCCACTGAGAGCAGCACAGCGTGGGAGGTGCAGTCATTCAAGCGCTTTATGCTCTGACTTAAGTCGAGAGAATCATTTACAGTAAAGAAACAGGAGTGATACCTTTTTAGCATTTTTATCTTGATGACTTTCTTAGCACACCACAGCTTGGGGAGAAAAACAAAAACAGTAATCTGCACATTTTCTTTAAGAAAAGAAAGAACTCACTTTGTCTGTTAAATCTTTTCTCACTTCCCCACCTATACATTAACCCAGGCCTAGTTTCACCAAATCCAAAGGAGGAGCTGATGTCGCAGGAAACATTGCATTCCTACACATTTAAAAAAATGCAACATCTGTGCAGGAGGGAAAAGCTCAGGTTAATATTTCTATTCAGTCACAATTCTGTCATAACTCACCCTTTCTGACAACAACTGGCAAACCAGTAGCTGATGCATCCTGGCCAGCAGGTCAGCAGTAATGCAGCTCTAGGCTACCCACACCCCCTACCCAGTGGTACTGATCCGGGATGGCTTAAGAGGGACTTGGGAGAGGAAAAGACTTGCTCGTGTCCTCAAATCCCAGAACATACAGTGCAAACATATATATGCTCTCCATATTGACAATGTTTACTTTATGGACATCTCTGGTAATAATCAGGGGATGAATTCTTGATTTCCACTGATTGCAATTTGTCACAAATATGGCAAGTAGATGTCATTGGTATGCAATTGGAGGCACACACTACATTAGGAAAAAGGGCCTGAATATCTATAACAGAGGTCATAAATAAAATGAACTAGAACATATGAGATGAAATTCCTTTCCCTGGTCCTGGGTAGAGGCATATGATTTCCATTAGTAAAAGGACCACTGTAAAACTTACTGTAGAGGAGCTGATTTTCCCTTGGCAGTCTTCTTCACTATAGATCTTCAGAATTTGTTTGCATTTTGGTTAATGTTTTCACAAAAAAATATAATTTTTTTTAAATGATATATTAAATATGTTTCAACTGCACAGAAATGGCTCCTTTAGCTCCTTATGTGATGCTAGGAAGATGTGCTCCCTCTTATATCAGCTGAAATTAAATTTTTCACAATTATCCAAACCAACAAAACTCAGCCTGCCTAATTCTCATGAACACACACAAGGACCTCCAACAAATTTTTAATTTGAGCAGATATTCTGCTCATCTGTTCTCAACAGCAGTACATGCCATGCAATTACCCTACAAAATAAAGCTTCTATCTGGTGCACTTCGCACATGTATAAATAGTACAAGAGGTGAAAGAAATATTAATTATTCCTTAATAACTGCTGTTTGTAGATGATAAAAAAGCATACTGCTGGCACCATTCCTCTGAAATCTTAAACCCAATCCCAAGAAAGCACTAGAGAAAAGATTCTGCTCCAAGTACCTACGTGCCCATGTTAAATTTAAGGATTGGTTTAAGTACTTTCCCTAGACCAAGACCCTGAGCACGTGAAATATGATTTTTCTAAGTAAAATATTAAAAAGATACAGGCTGCCCAAGTGTTTTACATTTCTTTTTCCTTCTTGACTTCTAATTCATTTCTGACATAGTGTTTCCTTTCTGTCTCTCGTCTGTACCATAAATCTACCTGTAATAATTTGGTACAAGTCACACAGTTTGCATGACAATGGATCCTGCACCCTTCCCAGTCACAGGATGTGAGGTACAATGTCCATCATAAGTCATGTACAAAGTATAGTTTCAGTAACCCAAATCTCTCATTCAGACATTACATCCCATTGTGCATCCCAGTGTGTCACAGACAGCTGGAATTAATTCAGCTATTTACTCCAGAGCAAATCACCAACTCCATGGAATGTAAGCAGCCTAACATCAGGAGTAGATGAGAGCAAAATTAGGCCCTCTTATATGAACCTTGCTTTGTAGAAACATTAATTACTTGTATTTATGATCTTGGGGTCCCCATTATTAACAGAGCTGAGACACCACAAACTGCAGCCACACACATATCTTAGCAACTGGAAGAAAACTTTTCAAATTTATTTTTAGGAAAAATACCACCCAGTTTCACTCCTTTTCTTTTTTTTTTTCCCCCAAAGCTTGCACAGAACTTTCCAGTCTCTGCAAATGTGATCCAAAAATTAGCTGGGGAAAGCAGGAAGGTGCTAGCTAGGCACTGGATCAGGCAACAACCTGATCACAGCTGACACACAGTTTCACAGCACTATCTTGGTTCTGCCTGTTTGCACACTGTGTCTCTCATCAGACACTGGACACGCAGCTGTCACACCTCCACCAAATTATTCAGGAATCACAGCTCAAGAAGATGGGACACACATCTTCAGGTGCATAAAAGGTTTAGAGTGACACCCAGGATGAAGCTGGCCCTTTATTTTCTGTAATGGAGATGAATAGAAGCAAAAACCAAAGGAGTAGTTTCTTCAGCTGTTGATCATAAGACCCTTAGTAGATATATGGCATGCTCACCACATGCTACTGGTACAGGGCCCTTCATATTTTGTGAAGTAGGATAGCAAGCTTAGACAACTCAGAAAACACTGCTGAGCAGATATCAACCTGTCAAAATCAGTTTTACTTATTTAAAATCATAACCCTTTTTTTACGTTGCTAGGAATTTCTGGGGAACTCTAAAGCCAAGGACAATAGAGCAACCTAGGACAATACCTTCCTTTTCCTAACTCATTAGTTTTTTTTAATGATGCCTTTTTTGTTGTTTTGGGTTGAGGTTTTTTGGGGTTGTTTGGGTTTTTGGGGTTTTTTTGTTTACAGCTCTGCTCATCAAATCTGGACAGTGGTAACAACATGAAGAACAGCCAGAGAAGCAAACCAAGCTGATTGATAGCACGAGCATGTTTCACATAAACATTCATTACAAACAGTGCTACTGCTGAAGCTACTGCACTGGCCATAGACCCTACAGTTTAGTACGACTGACCTTAAAAGCAGCAGATGAAGAGCAAAACTGACATGTCAAGCATAAAGCTAGAGTAATTTGCACTCTTCTGACCAGATCCTGAGCTGGCACACAGTGACCATAGCTTCCCCAAGATCAACGGTATGAGGTAAATTTTTTTCTAGCTCAGTCAACAACTTTTAATCTGAGCACTGCCAGGAAATCAGAGAAATCACTCAGCATTTGTTAAACTGCCAAATTAAAACTTACGAGTTGCAGGTTCTTTCATCTAGATACCCATGTTAAAATACACATTTCATATTACTAGAGCTGCAAGAAATTAAATCATTTCAGATCACAGTTATTTGGAGATTCTTTTCCCCTCCCTGTTACTGACTCAAAGGGAGCCTACTGAAACTTCCCAGTGGAATTTGCATGCAGGGCTCAAATAAACACATATATTCAATGCCTGTTTTACTCATAAAGAATAATATATCCTTTTCTGAGTGAAGATATGGTGAAAATAATTTCCTTTTCCTCATGGATTTTCTGGAAGGAAAATTGGGATATCTCATACCTCCCAGAGTACCCTTGTCTTCCTTAAAGTAGACAGGCTGTGCTATGGAAAGCTACTTGACATGTAGGGCAACTAAATCAGTGAAAGCACATCAACAAGATGGGTGTTTGCTTTGTCTTCACCTTGAGGTAGGAGCTGTGCCAGCAAACAGTGAATTAAGAACACATGACAGGTAAGACTTCTCCATTCACCCCAACATTGCCCTCCATCACTGTAAGCTGCTCCCCACTTCCTTGTCTTTCCTTATGTGTTCCAGTTTGTCTTTCACCATCTCTTTGTAGTTCCATGCCAGACTCCTGGATTTCTGTCTCACAGCAGTTCTCCAGCACACCGCCCTGCTCATCATCTCCTCTTTTGCATTGCTACAGGTGATTGCTCATCTGTTCAAAGGGACTCAGCCATCACACAGCTAACAAGCCACCTGCCCATAGTCACCTACCTGTCACTCAGCTGCCACAAGTCACCTACCTGTCACTCAGCTTCCTTTCATCAGCACTTGCTAAATACATGAATGATGCGTATATGTAATAGCTGTAAACAAAAAATTTGCAACAAGACATATACAGGGCAGTGAAACCTTTCATTTCTTCTAATGGAATCATGTTAAAAGGCTAAATTTCCTCTGAATAAAATCTACAGAGACTACAAAATCCACAAGAGATGGAAAAATAGTGAGGGCACAGAAATGGCTGAGGTGTGGAGAGATTGAACCTGCAAACAGAAAAATTGCAAAATTAAGTTCAACTTCGAAAAAATAAAATACAGCTACATTTTTTCTTAATAAAAAAGAGAAAACCTCCAGACCACACAAACCTAGAAAGCAGCAATGGGTAGGAGACTGAGGGTCAGTAACAGATAGTAAATTAGACATGAGTCCACAATGCAGTCTGACAGCAAAAAAGGTCACCACAATTTTAGGCTGCATATGCAGAGACAGCAAGTAACAGGGGAGTAATGGTTTTTATCTATATTGATCGGGTGCAGTCTACTATGGAAAAAACATGCTCAATTCTGTGTTTTGTGTAAACAAAAACTAATGGCAGTTTGGAGGGACTTCATAGAAAACAGCCACAGAATAGCTTGGAGGGCTAGCAGAACTAACCAAGGAAGATGAAAAGCTGGCAAAAAAAAAAAAAAACACAACAACAACAACAACAAAAAACCCCACAGACATTCTCTCACAAAGAAATTGGAACGATTCAAGAAGTTGACAAAAAATTATTGCTGAGGATAGGCTAGGCAAACCTGCTCACTTTTGCACCAAAAAGCAGTCAAGACTTACTTTGAGAATTACCAAGTCTGACTTGGAAGGCTGTTAACATTGATGGGGCAATTATTTTCAGAACTGCTGTCCTGTGTGCGTGTCCAGCTGCAGCCTGGTAATTGTTTCTGGTTCACACAATAGCTAAGAAAAGCACAACAATGTGAAAGACTGGAAAGAAGACGCACCAAAGAAGATGTAAAACTTACTCAGCATTGCAAAAGGGAACATCAGTAGAACTTGTGGAAGAAAAATTAAGGAGTAGGCCTGGGCTAAACACTTGGGCAATATTTCTCAAGGCTGAGATCAATCAGTCAGAATGACCTTGTATCACCCTAAGGCCAAAATTCAACCCGACATAAGGAGGTTCAAAGGCTTGAAACTGCATCAGAAGGCACATTATTGAGCTGAGGTGGACAACCAAGGGCAGTGTGTTCTGAATGGGTGCCTCAAAATTACTGGTGCAAGTTCCTCCTCATAACATCCTCAGAGGTAGTATAGTCCTAATAGTAAAACCCACAGAAATGAGATTTCTGGCAGTATTGAAAGATTTAACAGCACTTTCTGCTTCCCAGATTTCTGGGAACAGCTCAGTCACTTCATGCTTTCTGCTGATCAGAAAACAGTAAAAGTCTTCAGAGCACCCAGGCCAAGACACCAAAATCCTGCAGGAATCAAAGCCTACAAGCCTGGGCTTTGCTTTGCACTGTCATCATGGCTCCTGGCTGGGCTCAGGGTATGGGCTGAGCCTGCTCCTGTCTGCAAATCCACTGCCTCATGAAACAGTGAAGTCAGTAAGCCACCATGCAAAAAGCATCTGTGTGAAGAGGGAAGGCAGAACAGAAAAAAAAATAAAAATCAATGCCTGAAGAAAGCATTGGCATCTCAATATGCCATTCAAAAGCAAACCCATCTTGATGTAGTGCAAGATAGCCAATGGAAGTAAAAGGACTGGTCTTTCTCAACATCCTATGCCATTTACAATTCATTTAGGCAATCAGTATATTTCAACACTCCTTTTAAATCCAAGCTGGAAGTGCTTAGTATTGAATTAGCACAAGTTTAAAAGAGGAAAAAAGCAAAAGGCAGTACAGTAACAAAAGAAATCCCAATCCATCTTTTCACTGAGGTGTGTTGCCTTGCTAATTTTGCTGTAGAAAAGCAAAGCAGTTCTGGACAGCTGGTTAAAAGAAACTGTTAATTTAGAGTAACCTGTTTGTTAATTGCCTTCAACCTTGGTCAGTCGGTTTCTGCACTCCAAACCCTAAAGGTAGCTTGAAATGAATGCATCTAGGGAGTGAGGAGTAATTAGTGCAAGCAGGCAGCCATGGCTGGAAGACAGAGGTTACAGTGAAGGGAGGAAAGGTCTAAACCAGTGCACATGCTCCTAGGAATTGGCCCTAGTGCTCTCTCCCTCTGCTCCCCCTCCTTTTCCCTTCTACTGCAGAGCTGCAGCTACAGCTGGAGCCCTCTGCCAAAGCAGGGATGTCCCACTGCCCCTCAGGCACTCTGCTACCACCAGCAAAAAAAACTTTGCAGGTTGGGTTTTTTTTGGCACAAACAGCCAAGTGAGCAAAGATCCTGCATGCAGCCATGCTGACTGCCTTCCCTCCCTGATCTGTCCCTCTCCTCACTAGGAGCCATGGGGACACCTCACTGGGACCCACGGTACCAGCCCCCGTTCCAGAAAGCTTCCAGGAACAACAGATGCAGAAGTCTTCCACCAGCTTGTGGGTACTGGGGAAAATATCCCCCTGCATCCCAGAACCCCAAAACACAGCTCATGTAGAAATGCAGCTTCCCCCATGTCTTCACAGGCATAAGGGACGATTTTCTGTTTTCTCAGCTTGCTGATCTCCTCTTGCTGGGGTAAGGTTGCCCCATGACCACCTTCAGGGAGAGTGGTTGCAGAGGGAGTGGAAAGGACAAAAAAAACCTGGAAATTAGTCACTCGTTTTACAAGCTGCCTTCGCCTGGTTTGCCATGCGCTCAAAATAGAAAAACAACTGACCTGTGAGTTATTTAAACATGAGTGTAACATTTAGAGGCACAAGGCAAGGCACACAGATTTTATCCGACTGATGTCTGCCTGACCCCTGCAAGTCCTCAGGTGACCCAGGCACACACGGCCACTGTGGCCACCAGCTCCCTTCTGGTGTCCCCACTGCCCCCCTGGGTGCCAAGCAGAAACGTGGTGCTGGTTCACACTGTCTGAGGGAAAAGAAGTCTCACTTAGAAGAGCAAGCAAGGCTAACAGGAGCCAGGCTTGTTTCTTTATAATAAACATGGCATCATCCTCAATAGATTTCCATTCTGGCAGTAGCCTAGTGCATTTTCCTGCAACAGTGAAGCACATACACAATGTTTACAGGGAGCTGGGAGCCACTGCTCTGAAAGAGAACTTCCAGCAAGCTGTATATGCTGGGACCCACCGTGCTTCCAGCTTCCAAGCGACAGTAAAGAAAGCTGTGCTCAGGCGGGAGTTTGGCAACACAGCCCCTCCCTTCTTTAACTCCATCCCTTGAATGAAACAAATTCCAGCCACTGGGTTCTGACTTTTAATCCTTATTTAAATCACAGAATCATTAAGGGTGGAAAAGACCTCTAAGATAATCAAGCCTGAGCTTTGACTGACCATCACCATACCAACTAAAGCACTAAGTGCCACATCCAGTCAATTCTTTAACACTTCCAGGAGTTGTGACCCCACCATCTCCATGACCAGCCCATTCCAATGTTTAACCACACTTTCAGGGCAAAAGCTCTTCCTGACCTCCAACCTGAACCTCCCCTGCTGCAGCTTGAGCCTGTGCCCTGTCATCCTGTCACTGGTTGCCCAGAGGAGAGCCTGGTCCCCACCTGGCTACAACCTCCTTTCAGGCATTTGTAGAGAGCAGTAAGGTTCCTCCCCCAGCCTCCTTTTCTTCAGTTTAAGCACCCTGCTCCCTCAGCTGCTCCTCATATGATTTAATCTCTAGACCGTTCACCAGCCTTGAGTTTGTGATTTGTATTGTAACAGCCTATGCCAAAACTGCATTTGGAAAGAAGGAAGAAAAAAAGGCTTAATAAAAGCTGGTAAAAGCTGGTTTCAAGCTTATACCATACTTTAGTATAAAGTCATCCCAATAGGCAGGAATGGGATGCTTCATGTGTTCAAGAAAATCTACGTGCCTCTGCTGTTTGCAAAAGAGAGTTTAAGCCATGACTTAATTTGAGGCTTAAGTTGTCTAATGTAGCACACTGAGCTTTACAGCACACACATACCCTTTTCTCTTGAACATTCCCACAAGTTTGGCAGCTACATAGGGTCTTACCCGTACCTGGCACCTCCAAACCAGGCACTACCTTGACAGCACGTTGCATGATGCTGTCTAACCACTTCCTACTTAAACACTTCACCAAAGACTTACATTGTCAGAGGTATGGTTTAAAATACAGCAGTAACTTCCAACCATGTTTCTAGACACAATAATGTGAAGGCTGAAAAGACAAACATTCTAAGAGCAGGAAAGATATGAAAATAGTTTGTTGGCAGCTCTGTGCCAGGAGGGCACTACTCCGAAATATGTCATCTTCAAGTGATTACAGTTTGTCAGCTACAGCAACACAGCCCAAAGCACCAGCAGAGAGCAACTGCAAGGCATGTATATGCACACATATGTATGCTTCAGCCAGCATCACACCCAGGTCCTCAGCAGGAGCACAAAGTTTTATTCCTTTTTTTTTTTTTCTCTTAAAACATAGCATAGCTCTAGGTTATTGTTTCCCCAGGGACAAGTATATTCCTGTTCTCCCCACACTGCTAAATCCAGTCATGCCTTAAGAGGCTTTGTCTTAATAATTTTCATCACTGTTATTGATAGATGTATTGATATTGGAGGTGGCCAGGTCAGGTTGTAATGACTCTCTGAACTCATGAGTTATTTATGGGCACCTGCTAATCTGCATCATGTGGAATTGCTGAGTTACAACACACACCATCTTGTAACCCCCATGTTCTCTCATGGAGAGCACAGGCTGCTCCCAATCAAAAGGGGTCCAATACATCAGTGAAATCCCAATTGTACCACAACAGCAGAGGCTTAGCACAAGCTGGCAGTTCACATTTGCCCCTCCACTGCAAACACCCAAGACTGCCCTTTGCAAGGTGTTCTTCAGACATATTATGGTCACACCACCACCATATGGAGAAAAAAAAAAAAAAAAAAACAAAACTGGGCAAGAAAGGTGGATTTTCCCAATGCTGAAAGTATTATCTTAGCAAAAAATATTTCTGGAAAAAATTATACATAACTCTAAAAGGAGCTTCCTGTATCTTGAAATCCACATTGTCATAGAGTAGCCACCTCTAGTCCTTTTTGTTAGCTTCCAGGATGAAGGGAGCAAGCGCGGACTTCCATTTTAGAGGGGAGCCAAGCACCAGCAACTACCCCATATTTCCATGACAACTGCAAACTCTCAACACATCTTCTGATTTTGTTGCTGGCGTTTCTGTCTCTTGAGCTAATGCCAAGCTAACTCTAGCAGCAAAATTATCATGCGAAGGCATGTGGTCCATTAAAAATATGAGTCAGAGTTGCAGGGTGATGTCACATCAGCTGCCCCTGATGATAACTATCAAAAGTTAGCACAAGCTTCCAAATCACAAACGCCTTGGCTCTGATCCTATTTTAGTGAATCTGCTTTTACGATTAAACCATCACTGTAATTGGCACTGGAAGAGCATTGGCAGTCTGCTGTTGTCGCCTTCCCTGCAAAGCATGTTTGTGATGCTCATCTCTGAATGATGCATAGTGTCTGCCTATCTTCAAATTAAAAAAAAAAAAAAAATTTAAAAAAGAAGGTATGAACAGCAGCTGGCAGGTGGACTGGTCAGCAGTGATTCACTCCCTGGCAGCCATGATGAGAGCACCACAAGCTCAATTCAGCCTTGCTGGAGGTGAGTGTTTCTCCATTTCCTCTCACGGCATTGCACCTATGTTACACCAGGTATGAAGTTTGGCTTTCTATCTTTAATAAAATATGGGTAACAGCCTTTCACTGACTACCAGTTTTTTTACAAGTGCTACACTCTAATTTGGGCAACAGCTTGTTAGGGCAGCTGGAATGGCATTGTACTCCATAGGCAGATAGTGGAGAGAAGTCAGAGAAGGGGAAGAGACAGAGCAAACAATATGTCTTGTGTACTTAAATAGCTGGGTTGTTGGAGGAAAAAAAAAACCTACATGCAGCAGCAAAAACCAACCAATGCCTAGGAGCCGGGGAGAGGGATTTACACACTTTACATTTGCTAATTTCCCTCTGGATAGGAATAGTATAGTTTATCTAGCCTTTTAAACTGTGGAAGAGGGGAGGAATATGGGGTTCTGAACACACTACCATTGCACATGCCTGCATTACAAAACCTGTCTTTTTTTTCCCCCAAGCACAAACGGTAGATAAAATTTTAAAAATTAGGCTGGCATTGAGTATTGTGACACACGGGGCACTAAACATTTGGGTGGTTGGTGAATTTCTCAAATAGATTAGAAGTTAGCATGAGGCAAATGAAAATAACCTTCCCTTCCCCCCTACTACTAAATAAAGCACAGAAGGGAGAAAGGATGGGGGGGCAATCTTAGAGATTTCTCCTCCCCTTTTGTTGTCCCCCTCCCCTTCCCCGATATTGATATTGCTCTGCTTTTTGATCTCTGCACTTCTTTGTTTTGGCTTCACAGGTATCAAGGGAAAATGGCTAGCAGTGAGTTCTGTAGCTTTTCCGGCTCTACAGCCCCTCTGGCTTAGCCAGCTGGATCACACTGAATTAGTCAAGTACTTCATTATCTCCCTTCTCTGCACATTTAGCTCCAGGTAATAAAATGCCCAAACAAGAGAGCCAATGCCTTCTGCTGCACTGTCTGTGAAGTTTTGTTGTTTTGGCCAATTCTGCATATCAGCATTGTGCTATGGGAGGGCATCACTTTTCATCCTTTGCCTGCAGTGCTTCCCAATCTCCATTTAGTCACAGCAGTTAGCTAACCATGTAGCTGTTGATAACATAGCACAGTTTTGGAGCCCCTTAGCCTTCAGGAGGTCTGGGATTTCTCTTCCCAGTGTGGGCCGACAGGAGGAGAGGCAGCTAGCTGGGAGAGCCAGACCAATTACATGGTGAGGATGGATGCAGAGCTGCGGATGTGAGAATTGCTCTTATTAGCAGCCAGTGGGGTAGGAGTTTTGCACTAGGGCATTTTCTGCAGTGGTGAACTGCTAGCCAGATATCTAGGTCAGGTAGAGAAAGCTGTAGAACAAAATCCAGGCAGATGCTTCATGCACCCTTCTATCGTGAGGCGCTGCGCAGACAGAGAGACTGGGACACAGAGGAAGGGAAATTTTGATTATTATTGGTGGTGGTAGCTTTATTTTTTTCTCCTGACTCATTGCAATATATGGCAGCTTCTCTTTTTCACTTGTATTCTTCAGAACAAATGCTTAAAATCCGTTTTAATGTATTTTTTAAAATACATTCTTCTCCTCCCCCTGCTCCATGGGATTTTTTTTCCCCCCTAAGATGACCTTTAGTTAAAGCCATAAACTAGCTTGAGGCAATCTCTGGCAGCTCTGTCATGTGATGGGCAAAATGGGCCATATTTAAATCACATGGAAAAGAACAGAAAGAAAGAATCTAGTTCACCTCTTCAGTCCTTAACCTTATTCACAGTGGTCAGTGCTAAAAATCTCTGAAATGTTCTCTATTTAGGAGAAGGCATGAGAAAAATACATGCTGAAAAAAAAGTCTACCTTATATAGAAATCTAAGTTTCAAGAAATCAGTTTTCCCTGTATGAATAAAAACAAAGAAACTGAAAGATAAGAGAAGACATGCAATTTTTTTTGTAGTCACCTTTCCCTCATCCTTGTTCCATCAAGTTCTCCAAATTTCTTGTCTGGGACATTCAGCCCACAGGAAAGTGGATAGGGAAGAATCATGTGAACCAAATTCTACGCTAAGACACATAGCGTTAAAGAAATTCAAATTCAGAGCACTATAAAAGCAGGGGAAAAAGCTATATATGCATATTATAAATTTGATTCACAGCCTGCTGAAGTAAACAGCTGACTCTATTGATTTCAGTGATCTGTAGATCGGTCCTTAGCGACAAAGAGAAGGACCACATAACAAAGGTCCAGACTGCAGCATTTAGATAAAAAAAATTAACAGCAAAATACTGCTAAATTAATCCAACTTCTTTTGATTATTGATGTCCTACTGTTTTCTGCCTGAAACAATATACACGATGCATCACTCATTTATAAATTATTCATTCACAGTTATTTTGGCAGCAGCTTCTTTCCATTTATCAACTGATAAACGTACAGGAGATAAGAAGGGTAATTTTATAGCCCCTTGACATTTACCTTTGACATGATTTCCATATTTAATAAGGTAAAATATAAATGACATTTTGGGGATTCCAAAGTCCATGTTATAAAGCTTCACTTTAACTTCTGTATCCACTTCACTTAAGATGAGTGAACCAAGGACATACAAACCTCACGTGCACACAAGTCGCTCCGAGCTGGTTTCTCAAGTGTGATTTCAGCAGCCCTGAAATGTGCTTGTTGTGCCACCAAACTGCAGAGCCTCTTCACGGCTGCAGTGGGAAAGATTATGGTTGACTTCAGAGGCTTGGATAACATCCAAAGAGCCACAGCTCTGGGGACTGTTGAAACCACGAGACATAGCCAGGTCAAGAATTTACTGTTGCCTGGCCTTGTTTCTAAAGATCTCATTCATATTCCCACACACAAAGCTCTTGGCCATTTCAGATCTTTGCCCAATATGACTAAAACAGTCATTCCATATGTTCAGTGAAATAACATCTTATGAACCCTGAGGTTAAAGATGGGGAAAATCAGGTTCCAGATATTCAAAAACTACATCTGTCTCACTGTCCATTCATCTGGACCTTTATAACGTCTGCAGCCCACTGGGTTGTGGTACCACAGCACATGACATTCAGTTGCCACACACCAGCAGAAGTGTGAGCCACTCCAAGCAAACAAAAAGCAAGTGGAATTGTTTCCATCCTAGAAAAGAATGACAGAGCCTTTGAACAGCATCTGTCCTATTTTTCAGTCTAGCCTTTGAGACAATTAAAGACAGACTTAATTTATTTTTTTTAAGAGGAAAATAAAAAAAACCTACACTATTTAAAACAGCAGAGCAGGAATAAATTATAACTGTACCATTAATCCCAAGATCTACAGAGACTACCAAAATCCTCCACACATGATAAAGTACCAAGAGACCACTGTGAAATTTGTATGCCACTTCTACAGGTCCTATAAGTATTGCACATTATGCATCTAGAAGTAATTACAGCACAGCCAATTAACTGTTGACTTGCTCTTGCCCTGTAATTCTAGACAGTATTCTTTGTGGAGTTGTTCTTTCAGGAGCAATATTATACAAGAGACATTAGCCGCCGGTTCATACCTGCACGTACTTCAGTAAAACCCACTACTGTTCACATGCAAGACACTGAGCTCTGCAATACCTAAAGGACACAAATAGGGAAACTTCAACTGACAGATTAAATTGGCCAGGATAGATTTCAGAGACAAAAAGAAATTTTTGGCACATGGGATCACGGCACAGTTTGATCACCAACAGCATCCACAAGTGCCAGGTTTTTAGAGGTCACATACACCCCAGCCCAATTCTCCTCTACAAGGTGTTTTTTCTCTACACTGTCCTTGAAAAGCCAAGCTAAACAGTCTCATGTTATGTAATGGATGATGGAATATGAAAGGTCAATTAGAAGCTGAGTTATGGTGTATTTTTTTTGATAAGTGCCAACAGATTAATGTATTCTGCACTAAGGAAAACAGTTCAACAACATCCACCCACTCTCAGAGACACATACAGCTTTCACATTCATGGCTAGGATGGAGGAAATGGGAGCAAAAGTGGTGAGAAGTCCTTTCTGTCATCAAGCTACTCTACATATAATTGAGGTGCTATTACTACTATTGATTCCAAAGAAAAACTAACAAAGCAGAACTCTAGAGGTTTGGGTTAAGTGTCAAGGGTTATTTGAAGTCAAATTCTTACGTAAAACTTTACATCTGGGGAGATTTCTTACCATAGTTTTTGTGCAGGTGAAAGTTGCTGGACTGACAACTCTGGAGGCAAAGACCTCCTGCCTCCTCAAGGTAAAGGGAAGTACAGAGAGAGCTGTGCACCTTTTCTGCTGCAGGGCAGTGAGAAATTCAGGTCTAGAGGCACAGATTACTGAGCAGGACTGGAAGTAGTAACCTAGGGCTAGAAGATACCACCTGGGTCATCTGAGATGTACAGCTT